>NC_049988.1:11817611-11929534 GCF_000003815.2 Branchiostoma floridae
CATGACAGATTTAAGAAAAAAACGTCAAGACAAACGTATATATTTCAGTCTAAGTGATTGTACAGTAACCAACATTGGATTTGATTACAGCCTTGATTTTATACTTTGAATGTTATGTAAGACGTAAAAGGATGACTCTAAAGATACCAAAATACACTATGCGTCAAAATATTCGTTCTTTATCTCTGAAATTCGTTGAGTAATCTTTCGAATCTTTGCTAGTTCATAAAAAGATGCTGACATTTGAGTTTTTCGTCGCGGTGAGAGCGCGCTGGGGTCGCAGGAGAGATTCCACTAGAGCAGATTTTCTGGCGTCGCGGCGCTCTCACGGCGCTCTGGACAATTTTCTATCGCAGCGAGAGCGCCGTGAGAGCGCCGTCAAGTGGAAAGGGGGCCTTAGCTAGCCGCTGGAGGTCGCATTATCTAACGTGTCTGTAGCTTTTGAGGCCCTCCCCTTCTAATTCCTGTAACTCTTAAAAACGCCTTTCATATGGCCACCAAATTTTCAGAGAATGGTTTAGATATAATGTGAAAAGAATATATGAAGTTTGACGCTAAATTAGTTTGACACATAAATATGGTGTAATTATGACGTCATAGAATTAGCGACTTTCGTCAAAAATACGTCAACTAACGGTTGCCATTACAATAAGAAAAACGGAAATTGTGGCTAACAATATTTTAGGAAAACTCACAAAATTTGTTGGTTCTAGCGTCAGCCGTTTTGACGTTATAGTTCATGAAAGTTGGCACAGAACTCGAAAGAAATATTAGAAATAGTTTACTTGTTTCAGCGGGGAGAATTTGTGCTGATTGTCAGAGTTTATACAGAATTACGAAAAAACAGCATTTTTACAGTAAAATGCTTATTTATTTTCCAAAAAAAAAGGGCTGTTTTTTCCAAGCAACTACAGCTTGTTGCTATGATAGTAAAGATGGTGATTACCTGTTATTGAAAAGAAATTTATTTCTATTACTTAGTATATGATGAATAATTTGCTGGGGTTATTTTCAACCCTGCCGAACCAGACACACACTTTAAATAATATCTTATACAGCAATTATCAAATATTCTATGATTTTTTTCAGAAGTTATAAGACTTATATGCAAATAAATGAATTTTTTATCCGATGAAAAATGTTGATATGACGGATATAAATGTATGCCTGGGGTAAAAAAATGACCACATGCGGACGGATTGGGTTCAACAGTCACCGAGGTGATGGTGACCTTGGCGACATCTTGGAGAAAGTGGGTATCAGTAACGTTACGGAAATATGTATTAAAGGGACTTCTTAAAAAGGGTTGGTAAGTTGTTGGAAAGGCAGTCTTACCTGGTAAGGGTGATTACACTGGAATGACGCCGCAGCATTGATAATGATGTTTCCGCATTGATGTACTTGAAGTGGATTTTCAATGCTGCAATGTAGAATCAAAGTACACAATAAAGATACACACGCTTTGTAAAGCTTTAGTTTAAGCACCACTCGTTGTTCCTAATGTATATCTACGTTATTATAAACATTATGTCTGTCTTTTTCTCCTTTCGGACTATGGTTGTCTCTGGGAAATCATATACTTTACTAGGGTTTGTTCTCCTCATCAAGCCATTTCTATGAAGTGACTAAAAGCTTTAATTCGTAGATCAAATCGATATGAATTGTCTTTTCGACCTTATTCTAATATAAGCCACAGATTTATACTTTTTTTCTGTTCCACGATGTGAACAAATGGGCTACAATTTAATTATGTATATTCTAAAAAGTATATATATATATATAAGTTTTGACGTTTATCCTTTTCTTCTAGAGGGCTTTAGGTTGATTGCAGTTTTTTGTTGTAATAAGTCATTTCACGGTTTCATGCATGCATGCTTAATTGTAAAAATAGATTTTGTGTAAGCTTTGGTCTTGAAGTAGACTACAATTCACCACGACTGCACATGCGCACTCTTGGCTAGGGAACTGCGTTATGCTAATTTTGCATACCCGTGAATCCCCTCGTGAATGCCAGCTGTGACATGGCATGGTTGGTCACCAGGCGGTTCATACTCCGGTACACCCCCGTCTGTGGTGGTGGTCAGGTTGCAGCCGGCAGTGTGTAAGGTCTCACATGGTACATGCACGCCGGGAACTGCATTGGGACAGTTTTCAAACAAGTTTATAGTGGCGTTATACACAAGGCGTCGTGGTGACATAAACATGGGTGTAGCTACAGAATTGAATCCCAATTCAGGCGATTTCTAACTCCAAAAATAACCTCTATGAAATGTATATGACTCTCAGATAAGAATGTAAAAAGATATATTAACAATGATAGATAAAATATATATAACTGCGCCACAAAGATTTAGAGCGAGTGGGTGTACAATTGAGATTCTGTCCGTTGAATGCATCGCAGTAAGAATTTACACGGGCTGTCTGATGTCATTGGGTTGACTTGTGAGTTCTTAGACCTAAGCCAAAAATACATATTTATAGCTGATAGCTTGCAATTGGGCCAAAGTCAGAGAACCATTTCCCGGTATACTGACCTAGTATACGGTAGACTTCATTTAAGAAAGCACCTCCTTCGCCGTCCGCCGCACAGCCCGTACCTGGTCCGTACATGTTGTAGGTGTTGTGGCCATCAGCTGACGCAGCGCACCAGCCGCCATTTTGTAAGGCGAACACGGAGAAGCCGCGAGAGAGCGCTGCCATGCAGCATTTTAACTTGGCGTCTTGACGCAAACCATAGCTGCCATCTAGGTATGTTTGGTCTATCCCCTCGAGTGTTGGAATGGCGCGGGAACCACCGTCCCGCCAGCAACCAAGACTGGTGACAGCAGCACAATAACTTACTGTGAACGAAAGGAGGAGAGAAGACATTCAGGTGGAAACGGGAAGATGCCGCAACATAAGCCCTGCCCGAACGTCGAACGCTACCGCCCTTTTCCAACTCGGCCTATAGCTGATCCGACCTCCTCGGACGAACACCCTGGTCAACGTGGACCAACGCTGTGTCTAGCCCTGACGATGCCCACGCGTCATGATGAGGCACTCTAGAGACCAGATCCATTTTTGTTCGGCCGGCGTTTTTTCTTGCCGAATTTTTAATTCTCTCCCTAACTTTCCAGTCCTCTTACCTGCCTGGCCGGTTGAACAAATTCCAGAAACCTTGAGTTAATCCACAGGACGGCCTGAATCAACAAAACCTTAACAAAACTACCACTAAGCCTGCCATCTTGTTCAAGTAGTTGTTGTTTACTTTCGCGGCTGACCCCGGCGCAAATCCCAGCCCAAGTTTGGAATACAAATAGCAGCTAACTCCTTTACTGCGGTTTCTTCCGTTCAGTCCTTGAAACTCTGAACTGGACCCAAGAAACCTAGTAGACGAATGAGCTGGGGGTCACGTCCAGGTTTTTTTTTCGTGGTTTGCTACCGTCAGTTCATGGAGGACAACAACAACAACAACAATGGTGGCTGAATGTGTTTTCCCTTGTTTTATATAATTTACGGCCCTCCTGTGTATGAACCTGGGGTTTCTGGAGTTTTTTGTTCGCTCGGACAGTAAGGTAAGGGGATGAAGAAGGTAGGGAGAGGATGAATCCCACCCGTCCAGCAGAAAAAAGACCGCGGACGTACAAAAATTGGATCCGGTCTATGGCTCACCCCACGACGCAAGTGTATTCATTATTTGCGTGCCATGGCTACGCCGCACCCTAACTTTAACCCTTGCCGAGTTGATCAGGCTATTCGGCCGAGTTGACTACTGGGCCGAGTTGATAAAGGGCCTATCATTCTTATCCCAATGGACCAATGTTTTTGTCCATTTTGTCCAAAAAATACCACTTTGTCATGGAATCTTCTAGATAGCGTGCCTTTTATTTATTCATCTATTTTTTGTAAAAAATATGTAGATTTTTGCACAAGTACAACAGATTTTAAGAAATTGATGCAATAAGCAGATGTGTTTATATCTTTGTATTTAAAAAAACATGAAAATTCCTTCGTAATTAGAAAAGATATCGAAACCCTACTATTGACACTATATTATTGCAGCATGATATCGTATCATGATGTACGATGTTAACTTCATTTTCTATTTCTATATTGCAGTTTGCAGTTGGCAGTACATAAGTCCCTTTACTTTTTGTTGCGACAAAAAAGGTTCCATGAAATGAAGTCTTTGAGAACTACATTGGGAGCTGCCCAATTCCCACCTACCCCTCAGCAAGTCTCCGCAAGGAGGCGGGGGGGGGGGGGGGAAGGGGCAGATGATCCACGCAAGCCTGACCTAGTCTCGTGTTCTCTCGCGAGATTTGAGACTAGGTCATTCCCCATGACCAAGATGTGCTGGTAGACATCGAAAATTTGGGTATGTACTGTACCTTTACAAAACAGTCATTGATTGAAAATTGTTGTAACCGTCTCCGAGAAGAGTCTAAAGACTTCTTCATTCCGATTTCATCATATTATCTCAAATGTGACTCTTTTTATTCCATTCAATCATTTTGGAAAGCGAATGAATGAAGTAAAAAGAGCCAGATGAAATACATTCATTCACGGATTATTGACTGTAATTAGAATTATATTCAATCATCCGTGAATGCATATCTTAGCTAATTATATACACTACGTCATTATATAAAAGTATGGTAACCTTGTTCTTTTATATTCTGTTCATTATTTCATCCTTGAAAGACATATTTGTTCATGAATGAATGATTCGATGTTTTACGGTGGCATTGCTAATAACTTCATAACAATAACTTAAATGTACGTTTTCGTTTCTTTCATTCTTGAAATGTTTTCATTCGTTCACAAATATATTTCTAATTACTTGGTATTGTCCTATTGTTTAATGTTGATGATACTGTTTTATTTCATAAGTTATACTGTGTTATTTTGATATTGAATGGTGATAACCTCGCTAGTTCACAACCTATTGATTCATCCTTGAATTATATTCAACAGTCCTTGAAGGCATATTTGAGCCTATGCTGTCACAGTAAACACTGAAGAAGATATCAAATACTTTCAAACGTTTCCAAGTATTGTCTTGTTGCTTATACATACTAACTGTTACCTTGCGGATCTTATTACCTGTATTTCTAATCTTGTAGTTTTTTGTGTGTGTAGGGCCTTTTTTTTGCCCTTCACAAATTTTAGTAAACAACTTCTCAAGGACTCGTTGTTTTTATTCAAGATAACATGGAAGGATACATGTACAATTGAAACAGATACGAAGTGATGGCGAGCTAAAAGTTGTGAAAACGTATTGAAACCACCACTTGTACAACGGAAAGGAAAATATTAAACAAGACCATTTGCAAATCCATACAGTATATAAATAAAATCAACAAATACGTGAAAACAAATTGGCGTAAGCTCACCCCCCCCCTCAGGCATAACAGAAAGCAGAAAGGCACATGTGTAACTAAAAGCGTATCCACGGTGTAAATTTGATTAGCTGACATAATTTCGCAATTACCTATAGTAAAACTTTCCACTTAAGATTAACACTCTTCAGCGCTGTCGGTTGACTAAATGTCTGAAAATCCCCGAGAGCTTGTCATCATGAGAGCCTGCCAGCATTATCATCACATCGTTTGAGAGCTTATCGAGTGTGTGATCGAGTCGCGCAGCGGGAGTGTCTTTGGCTCGAGACCGAAAGGTTGCGGGTTCGAATTTGGCTGCCATGCTACTGATCTTGTGCCCTTAGGAAAGGCACTTTACACGACTTTCCTCATTTTACTCAGGTGAAAAGAAATGAGTACCTAGCTTCGGCTAGGGCCATCCCTCGGATGGGACGTTAAATGGAGGTCCCGTGTCTGGGGAGAGCCATACCCCAGGAACGTTAAAGAACCCCAACACGTGCGATGGTACGGTGTGACATGGTGCAAATCGTTTCGTCTAGAATTCCACAAATCACCCGGACTCCAGGAAGAAAAGTGACAAATCAGACACTAATGGAAATCTGTATAACCAAATAAAACCAAACCAAACTCGTTTGTCAATATGCATGCACGGTGTGTCGCAGAATATCTCTAAAACATCAAGTGAAATTCTAAGTTTCTTAAGGACTACTAGATGCTCAAAGAAAAAAAATGAGCTTACCATAGCAATCCCAAGAACGTCCATCCGCTGTACACGAGCACAGTGTGCAGGTTCCGTTTGCCGCGACACTGTCCCGACAAGAGCACGGCGGGGCGGGGGTGTCTGCACCACCGCGACACAGGGACGAGTCTACTCGGGGGAGGGGTACTGCTGCCAGCGACAGGATTGCTGCAAGTGCATCAGATCAAATTGGTTTAAACATATACAACGTATGTTAACATAGATATGTTTACATAGAGGCCGGGTCAATATCTTAGATATTTGTTGCAAGATGACCGAGAACATACATAACACGCCTGACAATTCTATGGATTAAAAAGACTAGTGTATTCCTTACCTGTAACAAGCAACAGTCCGTCCATCTTCAGCTTTGTGTTCAGGAGCCTTCGTACGTTGTTTATGTACAGTGTTCAACCTTGTACACACCAATGGGTTCCACTCTGGCGAATTTATTGTGCGCTATGCCACACAAAGAGACAAAGAGACTTTTGTCATGTAGACCTCGGTTGTATAGCGTCAATGGTTCCATCCTTAGACCGAATGCAATATCACACCTAATATCTTTCGTTGACGTATACATTGTGCGACGTACTGTATAAAGGGGCTTTTGTACTGTAGACCTCCAACCAATCGAGCTGTCAAAATTAGTGGTTCCATCCTTTGACTAGATGTACTCGCCTGTCAGACAACAAACTTCACTATTATGGTATTCGGGGGGATAATCTCAAATGGGTTACATCATGGTTAATAGATAGGAATCAAAGTGTAATGGTAGACGGAGAATTATCCACCCCAACCAGAGTAAAATCGGGCGTACCTCAGGGCACAATTCTGGGTCCCCTTCTTTTCTTAATCTACATTAATGACATAGACCAAGATATCTCCACTAGTGCCGTGCGCCTCGTTTTTCTCACCTGGGCGGGATGCCCCTAAAAGCGGCTTTGCCCAGTACAGCATAGAAATAGAAATATTCATGCATGATTCAACAAAACATATATTTATCCTGCGTGTTCATTTTTCCATTTTCGCATTAATGCACAAAAGCGATTGTTGCATTGCTCATTGTTTCCAAAGTCATCATCATCTGGTGAATGCATCTTTACAGTATATGTAATCGCCCTTGAATGCTTTTTCTGAGTCTTTATTGGCCAACGTTAACATTGCACTCATTAAATCGCAATGTTGTAGATTCGCTCCTGTGAATTCTGTTAATTTAAATGTCATTGGAAGGGTTTTTGTCAATGAATGCGTAAGTCGACCTCCTCCTGTAGCATTGCTGAATGTTGATAATTTGATAATATTTCTAAAAGTAAACGTACTGTTCAATATTCTATCATTTTGGCCTTGATTTGTTTTCTTGCTTCATTGACTGCAAGCTAGTGCTGAACAAAAAAAGTTGTACTGCAAGATGTTTTCAATGTTATTATAACATCCAGATGTAGCATCCTGGCTCTTTCATAAATCACCCATCCATCCTTTACTTGTATCTATTCGTCCTTGAATGCAAATTTAGACCTGCTACTTTTAATTGCTAAATACTGGTATTAAAAAGTAAAATGGTAATAAGTTCACCTCTTTGTGTTCTATTTATTCATCTTTACACTCTAGTTGTCGTTAAATTCATATTTTCACCAAGTTATTTTTTTGCGCTGATTATTGTTTACAACGTCGAAAAGGTGGCAACCTGGCTCTTTTATTTCTAGTCGTTCTTTTACCCTTGAATAATGTATATGTGTCAATGACTACATCTTTCCAGCTCATACTGAAACATATGTTTAAAGGATAAATTCTCAAATATAAATTAAAGATGGCAACGTTACTACTCTTTTCATTAATTTCATTAATTAATCCCTGAATTGCTCCGATTCTTTCACATTTTCAGGTTACACTGATGTAGTGCTCATTGTTTTCAATGCCCTCATTATATCTTAAGGTTGGCCACATCACCCGTTTTATTTTGTTTCAACTATTCATATTTGTATTCTGGTCATTCGTCCTTGAATGCATAACTGCTCAATGTTTACAACGCCGTCATTGTATCTCAAGGTAGTAACCTCGCTATTCTATACTCTATTCATTTATTCATCCTTGAAATGTTTTATTTGTCCATGAAAACACAATTACAGCTAATACCATTGCATGACTAAATGTTGATAATTTCCTAACAATATGTCATATATGGAATACTTTCTTTTTTTATCTTTTTTCTTCCATCCTGTTTTCATTCTTCCTTTTGAGGTAACACTGGTGCATTGCCCATTATTTCCAATATCATCTCATAGTTATTTCATCCATTCCATCTTTAAACCTTATTTCAAATCGTCTTTGAATGCATATTTTAGCAGATACGGTTGGACTGCATAATCTTACATATGTCGTCATTATATCTTAAGGTAGTAGCCTCGCTCTTTTTGTATTCTATTCATTAATTTATCCTTGAAATGTTTATTCCTACAATCCTTCCTACAGTCGTCCTTGAATACATATTTTGAGCTAATGTTGTATTGCATAATGGTTTCAACGTAATCATGTTTCAGCGAGCGCAGCGCGATCGCCTTCTAGTAACAAGTGGTTCTTAACAGCAAGTTAATAGGCACACGTATTGCATACGCAAAAGACTCCATTTGCACATTTTTTTATAGGGCGCTCACTTCAATGTTTTTTTTCTCTCCTGTTTTCAATGACGTATTTGTTTGTGCGTCATACTACACAAAAGGTTCTTTTGCCCTTGGAACCTCCACCCATTTTACTGCTAACTTAAATGGTTCTCATCATTCGACTGAAAGAAGAACTGTATCAAGTAAATGTATCTGTGCAATTAAACAACAATGCGTCAAGCTTGGTGTAGTAAATTCGGGTGGTGTGCACACGTTTCTATAGGTATCTTCAAGGATATGTTTTTCGGTAGCGTTTGTTTGAATGTTATTGTTTCATTTTGCAGCATAAAACAAGAAAATATCATTTGACTACTATCAAATTAGGTAGGTAGTTATGTCTTGATTAAATTAAATCCAAAAGATTATTAGATTGTAGGCCTCGAGCTCTTGGTGGCTTTCCGATATATTACTTCAATATTTTTGGTTGTAATATATATCTAACTAAAAGGCGGTTACCTCGCTCCTTTTTCTATTAGTGTCAATAATTTATATTATCGCTGTTACATATTGTATTCGTTCATACATTCTTGATATCATCATCGTTCTTGAGATTGCTATGGTGAGCACATTCATACCAGTGTATAAGGTCGACGTTTACATCGCAATTATGATGAGTCAAAGGTTGTATACGAGGGGCATTCAATAAGTAATGTCCCTGACCCACATCCAGTTGTCTGATCTAGAAGAAATTTTGCATGTGTAATGAGTCATATCTCTATAGGTTATGTTGCAAAAAACAGCTCTGAACTAATTGTGGTTACTGATTTACTGGTGTTTGAACTGAGTCAGCTGTGAAATGTACCAGGTGTGAAATGGAGCAAGTTGAGTGTCGCGCAGTGATCCGGTTTTTGTATTTGAAAGGACGCACACCAAAGGGGACTTTTGATGAAATGAAAAAAAACTTATGGTGATGATGCCCCATCATATGACCTTGTAAAACGCTGGCATCCTGAATTCAAACATGGCCGGAAGTCTGCGGAAACAGCTCCCAGACCTGGTCGTCCCTCTTCTGCCATTGATGAGGCATCTGTTGGAGGACCAACCTGGGGTGTCCAGAGCTGCATCAAACGATGGGAGAAATACATAACTCTGGGTGGTTCCTATAAAGAGAAAGACTAATAACTGTGCCAAGTTTCATTAATCTCCTGCTATGGGAAATGGGTCAGGGACATTACTAATTGAATGCCCCTCGTACCTCTCCATTTTATGTTTTATTCTCCATTAGATACACTGTTCCATGACACAATGTTATCATAAAGATCTGCTTGTAAGTATATTCTTAATTGATTTTTTTTGCATCAAATCATCCTTATATCCATATTGAGATATCATACTGTTCTTACCTTCACTAAGTAGGTCTTGCTAAGTAGGTCTTGCTGACGACAATTATTTTTAGTACCTATGTACTATAACACGTGCACGTGCCAGTATTCATTTCACCCTACATAGTAGTGCATTATATGTGCTTAACGCGACCTCAATATGCTTTATACAAGTGACCTCTACATTCATATCTAATGTTATTCATCTTTTTTTGACATATGGATAAAACGTATGTTACAAGGACTAATCTCCATCACTAAGCTAAGGCTTGAATATTGATAAAACACACGCACATTGCATCTCAAGGTAGTAACCTCGCTGTTCTATACTCTATTAATTCATTCATCCTTGAAATGTTTTATTTGTCCATGAAGACATAATTACAGCTAACACTACTGCATGACTGAATGTTGATAATTTATTACAATATATCGTATATGGAATACTAAAGGTCCTCGCTCTTTTTGTATTCTATTCATTCATCTATCCTTGAAATATTTATTCCTACAATCCTTCCTACAGTCGTCCTTGAATACATATTTTGAGCTGATGTTGTACTGCATAATGGTTTCAACGTAATCATGTTTCAACGAGCGCAGCGCGATCGCCTTCTAGTAACAAGTGGTTCTTAACAGCAAGTTAATAGGCACAAGTATTGCATGCGCAAAAGACTCCATTTGCACATTTTTTTATAGGGCGCTCACTTCAATGTTTTTTTTCTCTCCTGTTTTCAATGACGTATTTGTTTGTGCGTCATACTACACAAAAGGTTCTTTTGCCCTTGGAACCTCCACCCATTTTACTGCTAACTTAAATGGTTCTCATCATTCGACTGAAAGAAGAACTGTATCAGGTAAATGTATCTGTGCAATTAAACAACAATGTGTCAAGCTTGGTGCAGTAAATTCGGGTGGTGTGCACACGATTTTATAGGTATCTTCAAGGCTATGTTTTCGGTAGCGTTTGTTTGAATATGTTTTGTTTGTTTCATTTTGCAGCATGAAATAAAAAAAAATATGTATGGCTTACCCTGAATTAAGGCACTAGATAGTCATGTCTTATCCATATGTTTAATCCAAAGATTATTAGATTGTAGCCCTCGAGCTCTTGGTGGCTTTCCGATATGTTACTTCAATATTTTTGGTTGTAATATATATCTAACTAAAAGGCGGTTACCTTGCTCCTTTTTCTATTTGTCAATAATTTATATTATCGCTGTTTCATATTGTATTTGTTCATACATTCTTGGAATCATCAGCCTGTGATCGTCATTGAGATTGCTATGGTGAGCACATTCATCTTTGAGCTCATACTGTATAAGGTCGACGTTTATAACGCAATTATGATGATTCAAAGGTTGTATACCTCTCCATTTTAGGTTTTATCCTCCATTAGATACACTTTTCCATGACACAATGTTATCATAAAAACATGTAAGTATATTCTTAATTGATCTTTTGTTCATTAAATCGTCCTTATATCCATATTGAGATATCATACTGTTCTTACCTTCACTAAATAGGTCTTGCGTTTGGTTGTGATTGTGTGTGTGTGTGTATGTATGCATGCGTGTGTGTAGAAGACTAGCACAACAAGAAAACGCCTTGATCGATTGTATTGATATTTTGTATGTGAGTAAGTCTGGATGAGACCTTGGAACGATTAGATTTTGGGCTCCCTGTTAGCAATGATAGTAACGGCTGCTAGGTGACGCTTTGTGCCATAAACAGATTTTTGCTTTTGCAGCAGATACATTTCACCCATTTACAAGGGTTGTTTATTGCTCGATAGTTTCCTAATTTCCAGTCGGTGCAACACCGTTCACCTATGCCTGAGACCCTCTTAGCCAATAAAGAACAGCAGAACGTTTCTGGCTACACTAAAACACTTGATTACGTATGGATATCTGTAACATTATACTAAATGCGGTCTATACAAACTTGATAGGTAAGCACATTACACAAAATGTGTGTTAAAATAGTACTACATAATCTTTCTGAATAGTTATGACTCGTTTTGTCTAATTTTGCACCCATGCAAATATCTAAATGAACATTTCTAGCACATTCACACAAGCTGTGATCATCAAATACAATGTACCGTAGTGCTATTACTTAATTATTTACTGTTATGATGTTGGGGTTAAAACACTTTCAGTAGAAAGCTCTTTGATCATCCTTGTTGTTCTGTTGGTTGCCTCAGGTCCTATTGAACAGAAAGGAAAAAAAATTGTCAGTAGATAAAAGAAATATAGTGAGCATTCCGTGATAGCAACATAAACATTATACACATTTCTAGGCGTCTTTGTGTAATTTAGACCAATCCATTTTTATGTGGGCGAAGCCCAACATTTAGTTTTTCCTCAGATATTTGCATATTCCAACCGGAAATCAGAAACAATGGAAGCTGTAAACATGCACTCCACGTTTCAAGCTTTTTGATTGGCTTACAGTCGTACTTTCTCGGTTTTACGTCAGAGGTGAACCTATCAACGCACAGAACACAATCGGCATCGACTTTGATAATATAATTAATAGCCAATCAGAACTCAGAAAAAATGGAAGCTGTCAACATATACTCCGCGTTTCCAGCTTTTTGATTGGGACAAAGTCGCGGACTGGTCTCGGGTGTACGCATAACTGGACCAATCAACGCACAGGACACAAAATGGCATTCGGCATGCAGTTTGACAATACTATAGCAGCTGAGACAACCAAACAGGGAAAGCAAAGCGCTCAAGGAAGAAGTTGCCGCCATGGAATGAACGAGATTGATAGATTTCCACACAAAAACGTTATCTTCAGAAAATTGGACCTTGGAATCTTGAAAATTCAACGGTGAACGGACGCTTGTAACATGTTGTAGCACTGGCTCAGTGGTATTATTCACGCGTGGTAACCCAACGCTCCGGGATCGAATCCGTGGACAGATAATCTTTTTTAATTTTTTTGTCTTTTTGCTGCATTTTCGCGAAAATGTTGCCTTTCTTGTTGCTTCTTTTCTTGCGATTTTTGCTTTCTTTTCCCTTCGCCCACATCCTGCATTTTTTTTCAAAAATGTTGCCTTTCTAGTTAACTATATTTTAATTCATCTTTAAAATCTAATAAACTGCAAACCGAGCACATGTCTTGAAAATGTAAGCTCATACACAAGACCTTAAAGATGAAACAAAATACAATCATATATTCTACTGAAATGACATATAGATAACGCCGTGATCAAAATGGACTGAGAGCCATCCAAAATTTGGAGGCACGTGTGTTTACCTTTCAAATGTACTGTGCACTGCTATTTCTACTGTTACCGGATAGTGTAACAATATACATATTCTAATTCTTTATTTGTTTTATCCATGGCACTTGTAGCAGAGAATTGGAATATCAATTTTATTGTTGTTTCTCTTTTGATCATCATAGCATCAAAAGGTCAGCATTATTAATTGACCATTGTTTTGTGCTGAAACAAGAAGCATAGCATTTTTGCATTTCCATCGATCTGGAATTACCAGAGAGCAAAGAAGGAAGGTATGTGAATAAAGCGACATTTCTAACCTGTTGAAGTACAGCTCCAGTCCGATAGAGGGCACTGGTATATTGCAGTATGGGTCATACAAGGCGTCCACCCCGTACTGGCCACGTGGTCTGGAAAACAAGTAAACAACAATCTATATAGAGACTTCCACGAAGGTATATTTTTCTGACGAAAATTATCTTTAGTACCTATGTACTGCAATACGTGCCAGTATTCATTTCACAGACGCATCTGTAACCTGCGCTTCGCAGATGACATCGACCTTCTCGCTGGTAACAACACTGAACTCCAAGACCTTACAGACAAGTTAACACAGAGTACTGGGTCGTTTGGCATGGAGGTCAGCACCGAGAAAAGCAAGGTGATGGTGAACAGCAGGGACGAAACACATGCGGTCATCTTCATGAATGGGGAACAACTGGAAGAGGTGGACACATTTACATATTTGGGAGGGACTATTACAAAGGATGGTACCAGTCGGACAGAAGTACAGAAGAGGATTGCCATGGCAACATCTGCAATGGCTCGTCTGTCCAGGATCTGGAAATCCAACAACATCAGCTTTACTGTCAAGTACAAGCTCTACAAGACCCTAGTGGTGTCCATACTGTTGTACGGGTGTGAGACCTGGACGCTTCTGGCATCCACAGAGAGAAAAATCCAAGCCTTTGAGATGAAGTGCATGCGGAAGCTACTTCACATCTCGTACTATGAACACATCACAAACGAGTATGTGCGGGAACAGGTACGCGGTCTTGTTGGCCCTCAAGAACCAATCTTAGGGACAGTTAAAAGACGCAAACTGCAATGGTTTGGGCATGTTACCAGACACAACAACCTGGCCAAGACAATCCTGCAGGGAACAGTAGAGGGAGGGCGTCGTCGCGGACGTCAACGCAAAGCTTGGCAGGACAACATCACTGACTGGACGGGCCTCAGCCTACAGGAGAGACTAACCCTGGCTAGGGAAAGAAGAACCTGGAGGCAAATCTCGATCTTCATGTCTACCTTGTCCCCCCAACGACCTGGAGGTCAAGGGACTAGGTAGGTAGGTAGGTATTCATTTTACCCTAGTAGTGCATTATATGTGCTTAACGCGACCTCAATATACTTCATACAAGTGACCTCTACATTCATATCTAATGTTATTAATCTTTTTTCGACATATGGATAAAAAGTATGTCACAATGACTAATCTCCATCACTAAGCTAAGGCTTGAATATTGATAAAACACACGCACATACATAAACGCACATGTATGCACACACACACACACAAGTTACATACAAACGCACACACAGAGAGACACATCCTATTCACACACACACACACACACACGCACACATGCACACAATGAGCACACAGACGTACTAACACGCGATACATACAACACACACATATGTACACACCCAGGAATATGGAAATATTCAACATAATACACGTAAATGGTTTTACATGCTTAGGCGTATCTTACCCATATGCAGTGTAATAGCCTCCTCCACACATTCCATGGCCAATGTTCAACGTTGAGTCGCAGTCACAGTTGTCATCGTCCAAGAGCAGCGACTTGACTCCGTTCTCTGTACGGTACATGAAGCTGTCCTGATCTTGTAAGGGACCAGTACCGGCGAGAACCTACAAAAAAATAGGATAGAAGTAATTTTAAAAAGTTAATTTTCCCAGTGATTTTTTTCAGACAGGGTTGTTAGAAAAAAACAAAACGACACAGGCTCAATACTGTTCTGACTCATCAGAGAGAAAAAAAATATTCTGATTGATGAAGTGTGGGTGTCATCTGAAAATGTGAGCAGTTTGGCTCTTTCTCTGCTCAGACAAGGAAATGAGAGGTTGGATGTTGACATAGCAACATTCCTCTGACAACAACCATTGGACGTGGCAAGCAAAAGAAGTTAATGCCATCACCTTCATTCAACATTCCCTTGAAAGGTCGTAACGTGTTTCTTTTTTTTACTTTTTACTTTTCTTTTAGTTTTTCTTTTTTCTTCTTTCTAATCTGAACCTAGTTTGGATGGCTGTATAAAACTGAAATGCGTTGTAACATGCAAAAAACAGCAACCTACAGATGGCATCCAGGCCATGTTGTTGAAAATCTGTCCGCTAGGGGTCTCCTGATGACCGTAGAACGCCAGCCATGCAGCGTGAGCGGTTGGGTTGGTGGAGTTGAACCCCCACTTGTAGACGTTCCCGTGGCTGTCCTTGGCCAATAGCTCGGTCCTGTCCTCCTGTAGCCAGCTCGGCAACCTCCCCATACAGTAGTCACTGCCGGGGTCACATGCTCCGTAGCTGGAAAGAGTCAAATGTCAATCATTCCAAATTTGAATTACCAATGATGGGGGCTTTGAACTCACGTGACTGCGATATGAACATTGTCCGCCATGCTGGAAGGTTGAACCGGTAAGTCGCCATGCAAAACATAGCTCCATGTCTCTGTAGACCATTCAGCCGGCCTGAACTTAGTGCGAAAGGGAATCGTAGGAAAGAATTCCCTTAGAAAACAAACCTATAGTATGGGAGTCTCTTGCTTCGCAAGGCATAATAAGCATCAACGAATTGTTAGATGAAGAAGGCAGGCTCTTAACATATAAAACGCTATGTGACAAAATTGGTGAAGTTATAAACAAGTTAAGATACAACCAATTAATCTCTGCTGTGCCGGATGCCTGGAAAAAAAATTATTCGTGATAAACAGCCAATTATCGGACCTATTCTACCACATATAGCCAATTACCTATGTTTAAATGCAAAAACAAGTAACAGAAATATTTATATAGCATTACTGAGAATGTATAGTGTAGCCGACATCTCTCTTAATATCATGACCTACTGGGAAGACCTGTTTAACACTCCCATCCCCTTGACACTGATATTCAAATTGATATACAACACAACGTAATGTACTCGAATGAGATTCTTTCAATATAGACTAACTTATAAATTTTTGCCAACAAATCGAATGCTGCACATATGGAAATTAATAGATAGCCCCTTTTGCTCATATTGAGAAGTAGAACTAGAAACAACCACACATGCTCTCTGGGACTGTCCCAAAGTATACGAATTATGGAAAGAAATAAAAGAATGGTTCGAACAACAAACAAGTGAAATTCTACCTTTAGATATTTTCAGTGTAATTTTCGGTGATATCAATAGTTCAATACTTAAGAATGTAACTATATTACTAGTTGCAAATGTTTTATCTTCAATCTAAGAGGCAAACGATTATTCTTAGGTCACTACATCTCATACCTTAAGTCACACTATAAAACAGAACTAATTATAGCCACAAGAAACAACAAATTAGAGACGCATTACAATAAATTGGGTCCGATAATGCACAAATTGAACTAAAAACCATCATCATCTTGCCATCATCTTGCCTTTTTGTGTACCGTCATTGTTGATGTTGCTTTAATTTATTTAAGTTCCTCCTTTATTCCTTTATTCCGATACCCTTTAGCCCTATTTAGGGCTAGTCTACCAGGGTTCATATGAAACAATGAAACATACATAAACAAACGCAAATATATACACAAACATACATGTATATATACAAACAGATAATAATGGATACACAATCATTAAAAAAAATTATTGGCTTGAGAAGACTTGATACATTGCCTTTTTAAAGCGTGAGATGTTGGGCAGGGATTTGGTGTAAGGTGGTAGGTCATTCCAAAGACTGATGGCACGGTAGAGAAAGGTTCGCTTTTTTTAGTTTGTTTTTGGCTTAGGGAGTTTAAAACTGAAGGAGTTGGATAATCTAGTTGAATGTGTGTGGGTAGAATGGACAGGGACGATGGAGCTGTAAATGTCATGGGGCTCCTTACTGACAAGTATTCTGAAAAACATAGTCAATGTGCTGATGGCGAATCTTTCTCGTACCATGGGCCAACCCAAGTCTGAATGCATTTGCTTAACATGTGTTTCTAGTGGACATTTAAGCAACACTCTACATGCTCTGTTCTGCACTACCTGGAGCTTTCGAGTATTTGACTCGGACATGTTTGCTAGAACTGGTAGACAGTACTGTGCTACTGATAATACAAGTTTCTTTTTGACGTATGGTATGAATTTATTGTCTGTTACTATTGTTTAATTATTTTACGTATACGTATAAATACATCTTGTATTCAACTTTCATCCATACATACTGTATAGCTCCACTTATATATTTTTTATTTGTAACAATTCCTAACGTCCTTGTCCGAATTATTCATTTATTATTGTTTACATCCATCTATTCATCCTGTCTTTACATTATTTTGCTACATACTTCAGTCTGTATATTTCGTATATTAGCAATTTGTACCTACATTGTCTTTTATTTTCCCGTTGGATCCGTGCTTTATGTTTTTGTCCATGTCCTTATGTTTTGTTCATGTGAACTGTATATTGTACAGTAAAATGCAATAAAAAAAGTTTTTGTAAATATAACCCGTAGAGCGTATCATGTTGATGGATGACTTTGCAAAGTGCATGTATGATAAAGTGCAAAAAAAAAAAGAAGAATTCCCTCAAAAAAGGTTTCACAAAGCAGCTTTTCAAGACAGACGTTGACTAGACACTTCTTCAAGTGGACTCTTCATGACTGTGAGTGCTACATATGATAAGCATTAATTAAAGTGGTCTTACATACCATTCCTGGAGTACATCTGTGATTGATGATGACCAGCTTGAATTAGCCTTCCACCACCAGAACCTCTCCCACACTGATCCGTAGTCATTTATAGTCTTGTAGCCTTAAAGGGACCATATCAGTTTAGGTCAAAAGCATTTTTGGATATACATAATAGGCTATGAGTCAATGTACAGAAGACGTCTGTAGTAAATATCTTTGAGGGATTTTATGACATACTGTAACGAGTTTTCCTATGAAATTGTACACGTGGTATCTAACAGACTAGCGATTACTTATGGAGTGACAGGATATGACGACTTTAAATGGCTAATGACTATGAAGTTGCTAAAAGAACTGTACCTTCCGTGTTGGTATTGTTACAGCTGCAGTTCCCGGGTGGACCGGCAGGGCCGGGAGTACCAGGAACACCATCCCGGCCGTCACGACCATCTGCCCCGTTCTGTCCTGGAGGTCCAGGCGGTCCAACGGGTCCATCCCTACCGTCTCGGCCTGGCATCCCGTCACGGCCATCTCTTCCGGGAGGCCCCTGAACACAGCCTAATCAAAGTGGTACACGTGTACGTATAAATTTTAGCGTTCATATATGGTAATCACTCAAACTAGACTTATATAGATAACCTAGTAATATTACTTGTATCATGCATATACTGGTATCAGAGATCGTACGACTGCTAGTCAAGCTGTAAACACCGTTCGCCTCTGTAGTCAAAGTGACCTGTATCTTTGGGGGTATTTAGTTGCGTACCTCCAAACGGAAGGGTCACAGAGTTGGCCCCTCTCCTCGCCCTATGCCCGTGGTTGGTAGTATCAGCTGAGGGAGGCGGCTGGTTTTTGTTATTCATCTCAGCGCCATTTTCATTTTGCGACATGTCCTCGGGGCCAAACACAGCGTCAGTTGACTGAAAAATGCATGCAAAAGTTAATACAATTCTATGAACCCCAATAACGGAGATTTTAAACTAATCTTTGCCTCTTGGCATCTAATTTTTGTATATTTCTTCCTATTTCTAAACTGCCTTCTCAAATGTAAGTGTTGAGTAAGCAAATGTAAACAGGACTTCTGTCTCTAAGAGGTTGAAAATAACATACTAATGAAGGAAAAAATATGAAACCACGGCATATGAAAATAAAGACATCGGTCTCCCAATGAAACAAATATGGTAACAACCGGTACGACGTTCCTTGATATGTATTGGACGATGAACACTTTAAGTTCTCTCAAGCCCAATACGCATTGTCTAACTTTCCCACTTCATTAACTTTTGATACGTGACTTCGCATATTAAAAAAAAAGCCTGTCCGAAAACTCACGTGCGGCCAGTCAAAAAGCAAGGCAATTAGTCAAAGCCGGGGAGAGAACTTCAGACTAAACACGATACTTCTTACGACAAGATTACCTCGATTCACAGAAAATTTCACGTTGAAAACGCTGTTACAAGACATTAACATTTGCTTTTTTACAGATAAGGACAATGTGGCATTGCACTAAAATTTTGTAACTTATATTTAACAGCGCCACATAACCGGTACATACAGAAGGTAAAGGTATTCTTTTACCTCCCGGCCGACGTCAGGTACCCATTTTCACACCTGGGTGAAGTGAGGAAAGCCGTGTTAAGTGCCTTTCCCAAGGGCACAACGTCGGCGGTACGGCGGGAATCGAACTTCTGACCTATAGATTCCGAGCCGATCGCTCTACCGGTTACGCCACGCCCGACACTAACGTTAGTTACATAGGTAGATATATGTTATTACATGTAACGTACATACCCCAATATTCGCCATTCGGCTGTTGATCACAGACGACATGTCTCTAGTAAGGGTCTCAAGTGAGGTGACACGATCCTGAAGCTCTTTGATGTACCAGTTCTGCACCAGGACTGCCACAAGAGCCGCCACGCTGAAGATCACAGCGGCGGTGCAGGCGGCCTGAACTCCCGCCGAGCGGAAACGAGACCGTCGGTCGGCATGTACGGGCCTACCGAAGGCCAGGTCACCGTTCATGAGCTTGTCGGTGCTCATATTTCTTACAGTTTGTAATAACGTGATCTGTAGTAACTTAAAGGTATGTTGTCTGGAGGAAATGCCCAAACAACAGATACTACAGTCTGATCGAATGTAAGCCCAGTGATGACTGGGGATCTATTAGAGAGAACTTATTATATACTATTATTAGACAGAAACGCCCTAAACTTTGTCTACTATAAAAAAAGCTGCCCCCTATTGGTTGTCAACAAGTGCCGTTCCCTTTTACCTTTTGACCTATGAAGTCAAACACCTGTTTTGAGGGGTGGCGTCATCGGTAATTTTAAACACCTGTCCAACGAGTTGACTGGTGACGTGTCCTATGATGACGTTGTGTTGTATTTTAAGCATCTGACTTCAAACAAAAGGGACATGTCAGAGATATTTGTATCTATATACTAAATATACAAAGAATGTTACACTGTCTTTCATTTCGACATGAAATCGTAACATAAAGATATCATACAGGGTAAATCAATTTGCATTTTACAGCGGAAGCCAGTTAATTGCACGTCGGATAAACGCACACTTCGGTCAATTGCACGGAATCCCAAAATACCGTGGCGGTGCAGTCCAACTGGGTAACTTCGCATTATCGCACACGCCGGATAATTGCACGGGATTCGCTGGTAAATTGGGTGTGCAATTAAGCGGCTTCCACTGTATCAGGCAACAGTGCTTATGTAGTCTACCGTAAGGAATGTATTTCAACATCGTTTTGTAGGTGATCTCACAGCACATTTGTTTTGCTGAAGATGTAAGGTTGTGTTATATACTTTTATGAATATCATTCGGAAAGAAGTTTTCGAAATAGATAGGATGACATGAGTTTTCCTCTCTTTGTACCGTTTATTTAAGCCGAGGATTTTAGTGCAAAGAACACCCGCTTAAATTCTGACACTTTTAAATTTTGCCGCACATAATGTTTATTATATGTCCACACGTAATGGTTCAGTTGAATATAATATTTCGTGACTTTTGTGACAGTACAGCATGAAACCTGCGAAAATGTCTGTCTGGTGCTGTGTTTCCCTTAGGTTACAAATTATTCAATCCCTTTTGACTATAATTGATGTAGTTACGGGTTACATTTCTCTACACCTTGAACGGTATCAACCATCTTTGCAGTGCCGATCTTGAAAGTGCCTATCATACTCAGGATGTTATGGTTATGGTTGATCTCTTCTTCAGTGTGTTCAAGATTCCACAAGCGCTCTGCCTTGGTGATATCATGGGGCAGGCCTACAATTCTGTGTTACCGTCGTAGTCTGTGTCTAACACTCAGTACAAAAACATCACTACGTCACATTTGGTAAATACATTTCATTCCTATCTTAAAACATAAAATTCAATATATCTACAAGAATAATGTCAATATATTGTACGGTCAATATTCATACTCCTTGGATCTAGCGTTGCTTTGATTCTAGTTATCCTCCAGTATAATGATAAATGCGACCATGGCTACCCTACTAGCCGGAGACTATCATTAAGGGCTAGCCTTGGTACGTGCACAATATACAATCAACAATATAAATGGTTACACTTCGTTACCGTTATAGATGATGCAGTTTCTTTTACGTACTAATATTAGATTATACAAACATGCAAAATATGGACCCAGCCTTGAGCTAGATCCAAATTCCACTATGGCACTATCCAATGTATATGATAATATTTGATGTCGTAGATATCACTTGATATCTAATAAGATATGTAATATAACTACATGAAATGAATATGTAACTTGCAACTTTGGTTAGTGTTTATGTCTTTGTACACATCCAGCTGTAACGTTTTGGAACTCGAGTCCATTCCAAGTCACCGCAAGGGTTGCCATTGTCATTTTTTTAAAGCTTTCAATTCTTTGCAATTATATGTGTAGGAGATTTCACATTTTGGAAATTTTTGAAACACTGTTTAAACTGTCCAAATACTTAACCAGCTGTGTATAATTTGACATTCAAATAGATTCAAATTTTCATATTTGATGTTTTGGAAACTTAAATTCATAATAATTGCAGCTTAGATAATTATTATCTTATTCAAAAGAATTCAAACTTTTACAAACATTGTATAAAAGCCTTTGTAGTGATTTGCAAAGGGACTCTATCAGAGGCAAATCGTACATTTTACTTGCCGTAAAACATGATTACGGGGACGGCTGACGCGATACTGATGATGTACAAGACAATACACAGCCTGTCCAGAACTTTAGCCAACAGTGTGTACTCCGTCACTTCCTCATTGTTCTCCATAGTATTCTTAAGTTCCTCGATCTCGGTCTTTACCGCATTGACGCTTGAGATCAGCTCAGGAAAGCCGGGAGAAGTGGTGGTCTCCACCTCCGTCTTGTCATCTGTCTGTGCGGCGTAGTTGATAACTAGCTCTATGGCAGTGCGTATGGAACGGTCATTATCATCATCGCTTCCAACAGTCTTCTCTGAAAGGTCTCCCAACAGCAGTATCCTAACGGAAAGGAATAAGATGGCGCTTTATAATTACGTCGTTTGAAAAAGACTACGTTTAGATCAAGACCATCATTTTTTCCTACCTAGACGATGTACCAAACAGAATGTTGACATTATTTGTTTCTCCAAAACAATGAGTCATTCTTCTAAAAGACATGAATCCTCATATTTTGGGTTTGTAATTTGAAAGAACTCTTGTGTTAGACTAAGCAGCATATTATTCATTGATAATGATAGTCTAATGGAACATAACATTTTTAATTTGTCCAGACCTTTCATAAATTGTTCTTAAGACCAAACGTGAAAATTGATTTAAATCATTGAAATTCTTGTAAGATAAACGACATAACAAGAGACCAACCAAAAGACAAAGAAATTCAAGAGTAGCGATATGTAAATGCACTTTGAAGTGAATCAATAAGAACAGATACATTACAGAATGGCGGGGACGCATCTGAAGTCTCATATATCACGTCAGAATGTAATTTTGTCTTTAAATTTGGGAAGCATACTATTAGTACATTATCTGATTGTTCATGTTTGATATGTCGATTCTGTTGAAAGAAAAAGTTTGTCTCGGTGGGAACACAAACACACACACACACAACACATACATGCACCCACTCACACAGCCACAATCACACAAACACACACACACATACATACATCCCCCCAAACACATACAAACACATACACATAGACGCACCCACCCAGCTACCCCCTCCAACACACACACTCACTCACACACACACACACACACACACACACACACACACACACACACACACACACACACACACACACACACACACACACACACACACACACACAAACACACACACACACACACACACACACACACACACACACACACACTAATACACATACACAAAAAAAACCAGTATTAGACACGGTAGGGTTTACTTTGCCATGTGGCGGAGGAAGAGGGTCTTCGCCCACGGAGACAGGCTTCCCTCCCGGCCATGAATCATGATGATGCCGATGGTGAAGAACAGGAAAACTCCCATTAGCCCCATACACACAATGATCAGGGTAGCTGTAAGATCATCCATGATAAACAGTTACTAAAATAGTTGTTAAGTTGCAACATTAAGCTTAATATGTATTTTGGATTCAATTTGTACACGTTCATACTTTAGCCTCATTTGTCGCTTAGTTTCTTTTTGCGTAGCGTCATAGTCTGTATAGACTTACTGACAAAGAAAGCTAGAGAAAAGGGAAATAGTCAAATTAAAATGAAAACCTGCTTTCTTGCCTGAAGATTTTAAAAAAGAATCCAACCTAGCGATGTGTTGCAGGCAGCCGCAGCAACCTGTTATCTCAGGCCACATTGAAACAGTCCCGTGTTATTTCACATAACTGAGCTGTCTAAAACCAGTGAACATTTTTGCGATCTTGAAACAGAATCCATATGCACACAACAGCAAGTATGGATTGACGGTGGCACAAAACCCTGCAGCAGTTGTTTGTGTTCAATTTTATTTGCAGACAGTCTCCTACTAGTATGAATCATAGGCCAACTAACTAAATGTCTGTAGTAAAAACAAAAACAAAATATGGCTGCGCAGTCAGTTTGCTTCGTCATTTTAGTGGGTGCTGACACCGAAAAGAGACACTCACCGAAAAAAGGCAGAGCCCCCTTGACTGGAAGAACCTCTGTAACAAACACAAGGGACACGACCATGGAAAGCTGAATGGTCACTCCGAAGGAGATCCGGTCTCCCTTGTCTATGGGCATGATGAAGGTGATGGTCATCAGTATAATCAGGATGATGCAGGGTCCAACAGTAGTGGCGATGTGAAACAGTGGAATCCGTGACAGGTGTATATCGAAGCACGCTTCCCTGTTGTCTCTTGAAAAGATCCTGTCCCTTCGATGCCATTCGCCCTCGGTTCGAGCGGGTGAAAATGTGCCACATGGACAGTTGCACTCATCTACGGCGGAGCTATCCTCTTGGCACTCTGTGTATAACATATTGCTTTATGAATCATATACCTTATCTTCCAGAGAGTTACACAAAATATATAAGTATTTTTGAAAGTGCGGCCAATATTACTAGATCAAAATTTAGAATTTGCAACGTGTAATATAATGTCATTTAAAGATTTAATAGTATATCTACTTAATAATAGCATATTGATAGTACATTAATAGTACTTAACAGTACATGTTTTTCACTGTCTTGTATTAAACTCTTGACGAAAAACTGTGTTACTATAATTTTATACCTTTCGGTATGTAAAAATAGTAATATCAAGAGTTCGGAGACCTCATATCTCCGTGACACATTTGTGCATGTTTCTTGTATTGTCTTGTCTCAGTTGTTATAGAAGTCATTCTGCAATTAGCATATTCAATTTCAGATGATTATCCTATAATTACCAAAATTTCATTTGGTAAATTTCCTCATCGACTATGTATATTATTTATACATTTTACGATATTAATCAACCTCTTTTCCATGACTCCTACCAAATATCAACAGGATCCATCAACGGCTTCTCGAGTTATGCTGTTGACACGCACAGACACACACACAGCCCGACAGAGAAACAGGGAAACACGCTAAAACATCACCTTCATTAATGATTCTATTACTGTTACTTATGTTTGAAATCTTACGGATGGTTTGCTCGATAGCAGTCGTTGCCGAAAAACAGATCTGGCAATCCATGGTGTCCGCGGGAAATAAGAAGGGGTCAGCATCGCATATGGTGGTAGTCAGTGTCTCTACACTCCATACTACTAGTCCATCGCTGCTGATCTGAACAGGAAAGTCTTCATGCAGACCTTGATGGGAGACATCCGCACTGTGAAGGACATGCACATATAATTAGTCTTGGTTCTATACTTACCAATAAATCGGTCATTGACCTGCTAATGTTTCATTGTATATGTAACGCTCCTTCACCTTTATCCGCGGGGTTACCTAATTTCGTTGTTTTTAAAAACACGTTTGTTATGGATATCAATTCGACGGACTGTGGCAACAAATTGCAAAAACACAATGTGTACTTTCGAAATAGTGCACTTTGAAACCACCGTCGTTGACTAGATATCCTTAAATACCCTGTTATTGAAAACAACGGATATAGGTTGCCAATCGGATAAAGGTGATCTAGCGTTAATTGTATTCTGTTGTATACTAATAAATTCCTGCAATGTTAGGTACGAAAACAAGGCTTTGTAAGTATTTCAAGTGACGTCATTTCCGCCTGTGAGAAATCCTTATGCAAAAAAGCACTGTGAGGTATCATCACGAAGAGAATGCAACTGGCCTAAAATATCAGAAGCAAGCCAAGCCAGGGACATCCAAATATTTAGAATGACTTTGGCACAACCGTGTTGCAGCAATGGGACAGGCAGGCCAAACATAAAGTGGCACTGGACCTTCTTAGAGATCTATAAAGAGCGAAAATAGTATGAAAAGAGATTAAAAAGAAAAGTCGACAGAGCTAGAAGGAGTTTTGCAGCACAATATACATGTTGTGCTGCCCCTACGGCTGATTAAAAAGGCTATGGGGCGAACGAACGAACGAACGAACGATGCATGTAGGCATAGGAAGAAATAGAGTCTGAGGTAATGTAAATTAATATTCAGCATATTCATGATAAAACAGATAAAAACTGTTTAGTTCATCGACCAACTGTCAAATAATTATCTCAGCTGTTACGTACTTTCTCTTCACTGAGAATGGTGGTGTCCAAATTCTGTTGCCCGAAACGCTGAGCGTCTTGATGCCACCGTAGTACTTTGGGTCCCATTTCAGCCGACTGTCCTGCCATTTCTAGAGGAAAGGACATCAGGTTTAACATCCATTAAAATGACAGTGATAATGGGACCGTCTGAAATTCAATAGACAGATAATAGAAAATTTCTTCATTGACCAAAGACAACAGGCCGCCATAACTTCAGCCAGTTCAACAAGCATCTATTTCAACACAGTTGTGTTCATTGTCCTTCATGTAAATTTCTCATAGTGAAAGACCCGATGACTATATTTTATACGCTATGACCTTTATAACAGTCCACGCCTGCAAGGCAATCTTTAAAAGGATTAAAATTGTCCCATAGGAACACCAGTAGCTCATTTATATCCCCACCACTAGCACCCCGATAATTAATGATAACTAGATTTTCCCGTTTCACAGGCTGTTATTTTGAAACTACGAAGATCAACTTACAAAATCGATGATTATCGATGCGACCAGCTGCTCCTTCTTCTCATCCTGAAATAATATTCAAAACAGAGAATAAGATGCTTTTTTTATATGTTTGCTAACGAATTTTTATATGAATAACAACAACAACAAAACTTATCTAGAATTTGAATTAGATACAAGGACTTACTAAGTCGACAATCTGATCTACAGATCCATTGAAGATAATAGCAACATTCTCTGGGGCCAAACTTGCAGTGTAGATCCCCAGCACCTCTTCTTGCAGCCTTCGCTTGTGATCGACTGGAAAGGTGTAAAGTGTATGGCCATTCTTATGATGGTAATTATAATTCATATACTTAAGGCCAGATCAGTTTTTTCTTCCATACATTCTCTAAAATCAACAGTTTTAGCCGTTATTAAACCATCGTGTATCTTTTCTAAGCTATTAAATGTCCTCCCCATTTTGCTTCCTTCGCCTTACAGGACAGGACGGAACGGATGCAGGCTTGCAGGCTTTAGAATATGTCTAAAACTGACCTGTACAACTAGGCTTGTCATATTGCCAAAAGCCTCCTTCGATGCACCTGACTTCCCTGGTGTAACCAGTGCTCAGGGTGTACCCCTGGTTACACGTGTACGTCACCCTTTCTCCCACGTAGTAGATCCTCTTCTTTGGACTTCTCTTGCCGTAGTTTGGAGGTCCTCTGTCCCAACAGACATCCTCATCTGTGTCATATCAGGAGGGGGATGGTTATAATAATTCATTTTTAGGGGATGATTTGAGTGAATCATAGAAAATTAAATACATAAACATTGTCTCTCTTGCCTTGAAATGAAAGTTGCTGGAACAATTATATAACAGGTTTAGATCTAGTGCTTTACAGCACTGACTTCCCATCGCAAGGCCGTGCCATGCATACTCTGATTTATGTCGTTATAATGTTTTGTACCATTTTTAACAACTTTCTATATATTTTGTATATTACCGGGCGGCTACTAGAAGACACAAGCGTTCACATGTGTCCCAAAATTCTGTAAGGGTACAATTGCAAAGTTTAATATGAATTTTGAATCGTCTATTCGGTGGTTTAATCATTTCAAACCATGTATTTTTTTTCTTGACAAGACGCAACTTACTGCAAGGAATGACGTCACATTCTTCCTGGCTGCCATCTTCGGTTAAACAAAATGGCCGCTCGCGCCCGGTGGGGTTGCGGCAGTAGTTGTTATCCAGGTTAGCCCAGGGGTACTCGGTCGTGTAATAATCAGCTGACCACTCCATACAATCTGATCCGGATGCACTTTTATTCAGATTTCCACGGTAGTTTATGCCATTGCCAAGGTAGCAAACTAGAGAAGGCAATGTAAAACACATATTACTTAGTGTCGATATGTTAAATTTCCCGCTGAATACATAATGAAATTTATTTAAAAAATCTAGTTACCATTGGTAGAATAATGACAACCAACCGCTTACTGCTTTTTGTTTTAATTAAGATGGTTTTCTGCTCAGCAAAACGTTGAGGAAAATTGATAATAAAGGATTTATGTCGCTTCACTCGGGGCACCAGTGTGACACTGTGGGGTTCATTCACGCGGCACTGTTTTTTTCTCAGATTTCTTTTGATAATTTAGATATTGCGTAAAACGTAAAAGTATGACTTAGAAGACAAAAAATACACCAAAAAAAATAAGAAAAGTCTTTCTTTATCTCTTAATAATCTTTTGAACCCACAGTGCCGCACCGGCGCTCAAGTGCAGTGAGATACCACTTTACAATTCAGAAGTGAAATATTAAATGCTGTTCAATGGAAAACAGCCTTCCTTTTTACCCTCGTCTCTCTTCTTTGCTGGTCCAGGGTTCCAGCAGCCGTGTGGAGAGGGTGGAAACAAGTCACATGGCGGAAATAGGTTCTTTATCCGGTCATCAGCCATGTTGAATACTTCCTCACACCACGAACGACATGGTACTAGTTGCGAACCCCTACAAGAAGCAAGAGTTCGTAGACCTTCAATAAAGTACTTTTATCTGAATGAATTTTAAATGTATATAGCCGTCGCATGTTGATGACAAACTGAATTTACTAGGAGTACGACCTTTACCACGTAGGTTTTTTTCTTGTACAGGCTTAAGAAACATAGTTTTCATGCCATTGATAATCAAATTTAACAGAACATACTAATCTAAATTTCCTGATCAAACGTGATACTTAACTCACGTGCAAAATCTGTTGCCCGAATCTATAGGGTTATAGCAGCGAGCTGCGTCCAATTCGGAGACATCGCATTGTGGAAAAATGACTGTAGTAACGAATTCTCCTAACTCTTGGTGGTAGTTCTCAAGGATGCTGTTAGAACTATTGATCAGTTCCACGACAGTAGAGTTCATTATCTCCTCAAACGTCTCCTGGCCCAGTTGGTTCGGTAACATTGTCAGTCTGTTGCCGAGTTGAAAATCATCGGGAATACTCTTGCATACTGGAATTGGAACAAATAGGTATCGCATGCTTATAATAATATAGTTAACTGTATGTAGACTAGACCTCTGACCCCCAAGTTCCAAACCAATATGTATCAAGTTCAACTTATGTTCTACTCAATACGGTTCATCTTGAGCTTTAAATCTTTTGGTTCCATTTGAAGTATATGCTATTGTTTTAGAATTTAAAATGTTAGAATTAAAAAAAAAGGACGTATGTAGTGCTTTAGCTCTTCAAATGGCTAAAGGATTATGTCTACTTAGTATTCTGCTAAATATAGACTTTATTGAATAGTAAGTGCTGTGTGTGTTAAGTGGAAACCTCCCCCTCTAGTATGTGGAATGGTAGGACCCAGAGGGGTCAGAGAGAGGGAAAATAGGTCAGACAGGAGTCTGGAGGGCAGATCCAGAGTGGCGAGAGGCACTTCTGGAGGGTGTCCAGGGGTTCTGTGCCACGTGCGACGAGACATGAAGAATAAAAAAGAATATATCTAGATCGTGTCTCCTTGAATTTGATCGAGAACCTAATAGTAAATAATTCGATTCAATGTCCTACAGTCTTTGTGGCACCGCGTAGATTTGATGGATAGGGTGTTTGGCTCAAATCCTCAATTGGCTCAAGTTTCCTAACATGTTACCGATTCTCTCCCCTTGGGAAATGCACTTTACACGACTCCCCTCACTCCATCAAGATGAAAAAAATGGCGACGTAAAAGGCAATGGAAGGGTAGCGTTCAGCTTTACCTCCCAATCCCTTGCCCTAGACACAGCGGACAACATTCTGTTACCATTATGACGTCGTAAGTCACGAAACTACATTTATATCTTTTATTGCACTTACCACAATCTTCCTCGTCACTTCTGTCTGAACAGTCCGCCCTCCCATCACACCGTTGCCATGACAGGACACACCCATGTCCGTCTTCACATCGGATGTACCCTGGGGAGCAGCTGGCCCCTGTGAAACATTACCGCTTTAGTGGGTATCACAATGGGCCACGCCTGTTAACCACTGTTTACATTAGACATTCGCAAACTGTTCATAAGCCTAAAATCTGTTCCAAAAACAGATTGCCTCCTGAGCAACCTTTTTTTACCCTTCAGCGGAAACACATTTTTTTCGTTCTTGCAATATTTCCTAGGTAATCTCTGAGAGTATTTCTCCTATTGCACACGTACCTATTTGGCAAATGAAGTATTTCACATGATTCAGGCAAAAGAAATCAGCCCATTTGTAGTCCTGATGCCCCAATATACGAACGCAGTTTTCTTCTCCGGTATCACTTGGTTCTCCCGGCGCCCAGTTAGTAAAGATGGAAGACAACAGTCTTGTACCGTCTGCCCACATCCACGTGTCTTCACTCTGTAGATGAACAAAAAATAGCGAAATGTAATCCCACAGCCTTTTTTGAGAGAGAGAATGTTACTCACTGTGTCTAGAGCACGGTGTTGAAAATCAAAACCCATCTTTCTCCTCCCTATGACTTTTACCTCCCTTACTGAAGTCAATAACCCATTTTTTGCACGTTCGTGGAGTAAAGAAAGTTATGTAAAGTGTATTTTCCAAAAGCACAAGATTGGAAGCTCAATAGGATTCTAACCCAGGAATTCTGGGTATACGCCAAAGGGTATAGCCCCCTGAAGTTATGCCACTCAGCCACAACAAGATTGAAAATGAACAAAATGCATTGTCATGGCGACAGTGGGTGTTGTAGGGGTTGTGCTCAGTTTGCAAGGATTCTAGGAATTGTACAGGAATGTGTCCACAGGAATGCTAGTCCACAGGCCTTTTGCAAAATGAACACAAATATATACCATTTGGCTCGCCCCTTAGGCGTCGCCAAAAAGATTAACTGTTTATAAAAATTACCTTTCTCGTTCCTTACGCAATCTTGACTGATAGAGATACCAGTGCAGCTAAGGGTGCTACCATATGTGTTCCGAAAAGTAAGTTATCCATAAGTTGATAATAATAAAAGCTTACATCCTTGCCACTGAGGCCGATCCAATAATCCTCGGTGTCTGGGATCAAGCCCACGACGAAGTCATTAATGGCCTCCGTGTTGAGAACCGCCAAATGTCCCCCGTCAGCCTCGCACGTCTGCTGTGCACTGGGTTGGTCCCTCCAGGTCCTGAAGACTTTGTACAATATCCCTTCTCGTTCTGTTTACCCAGTCGGACTAGATGTTTCTACAAATGGCCGAAAATAAAAGCATACAAGTTAGTAATTTTTATGGTAAACTAATACTTTTTTATGGCAAACTTGTACTTTTTTATTGTAAACTAGTACTCTACTTTCCAGGACCCCATTCTTTCTTTGAATGATTAACATTTACGAGTGGCATAGGTTATGACAATTTCTTGCAAGAGGTATTAATAGAGCACTGCTGAAGTGAAAACAGATTTTTGCGACAAAATGACCTTGATCCCAATGAAATATGGAAATTTGGTAATGGTGTGCATCAATTCATTTCAATGCTTTAACTAAGGTTTCTACATGCCAACAGTAATGTGAACCGTTTACATGTATATGTTTGATATTGGGAGGTAAATTATTTTTATGTGTAGTTATAGCAAATCTTCAATGACCATTGCTGTTGCTTGGACCTTACCTAGACTTCCAAAGATTTGGACCTCGCATAGGCTCAACATTCGGGATGGACCAGGAAGTCGAACGGCCACGTATCGTCCTGTCATCGCCTGACACTCGATCGGAACAAACGACCGGTTAACGTCGATTTGATGATCTCCTCCACACTTTGGATTCATGCTGACTTGGTCGGAATCCCCGATGTGGATGTTGAAGGGGTTGATGCGCTCCGAACAACAATCCTGGCGATTGAAGATGACTACTCTGTAAATGAATAAATAGATAAATAGGTACTCTGTAAATAGGTACTCTGTAAATGATGACTAGAAAAGGCCACATTTAGAAAGGAATGTAGAATAATGTCCTCAATCTCCCTATCGAAGTACAGATATCAACATTTAAGGATGTAAACCATTTTAAAGTATGGACGTCTTTCATAATTCACCATTCCGGAAAATAGGATGGCATGACACAAATTTGAATGGCTCTCTTCGGGTATGCATCCAAAGCACCTTGATACCAAAGATCAAATCATTTAATTTTATGATTTAAACTAAAATACATAAATAGAGTCCATTCCAAGACACCATGCGGATGTTTGTTGCCATTGTTTAGAATTGATTTTAAAGTTTTGTAATTATATGTCTAGAACATTTGATACTTCAGAAATATTTCTAACACTGTTTAAACTTTATAAATATTTCCCTGGTCCTGTAAAACTTTGGAAATATTCATGGTGTGGAGTTGGATACTTCTGATGGTTTCTAAATAATGATAACAGCATTCTACCATTATTTACCATTTTCTACCATTTTTTGTAAATGGTTCGGTGGACTGGGAAGATAGCAATTCACACATCCTTGCAAAGTATGGTTGGGTGCCATGCAACAATGGCCCACCACAAAGGATCCACCAGTGCCCAGCAGTGAAATCTAAAAATATACAGATGCAACAATAGGGCTTACTTTTATGGGGCAATAAACTAATTTTACCATTTGGCCAGGTTTACCATTTTTTCTAAATATTTGTAAATGTGAAATAATCACAGAGAGGTTTCACAATTATTCTAAATAAAGATAGTTTTGTACAGTTACTTTCAAAATGTTTCTAAAATATTCAAAGAAATTCAAATAAATGAGTATTTTCTTAGTCAATTTTTTGAAAATAATTTAATTATTGTGGCTCAGATATTCTTTTATTCAAAATAATTCAGACTAATTATAAATATCGCCTAAAAACCCTCATGGTGTCTTGGAATGGACTCTATCTCGGGTCTGAAATAACCCAAAACAACCTCAATAAATGAGTTTTAAAGACAAAGTTTGATCCCATAATATTGACCATCATTCAAAAACATGCCCATCTCCACTCATTTGCAAATTTCATAATTATTACGATAACAATATTGTAACGTACCTGTCTATGGGATAGGAACGACCAAGATCCACCCACCAGGTGGCATTGGCCTCCTCTGCTGTATGTGTACAGGAGTTCGCGGAATAGATACCTTCTGTGATTCCGTCTATGGCACGGTACGCCACACCACCAGCCACTGTGCTTGTTTGTGACGCTGTTTTCCCCAGGGCAACGCAGTAGACATCTGGGCTACATTCTTGTGAACGGCATTAAACATGATGTAATTATAAAATCCGAAGCATATCACATTTTTAGAATTGTGCAATCCTAACACAGTACCATGCACCAGATAAAGTCCCATCTACGACTGACCATCTCAGGCGTACACTCTGACAATGAGAACCTGATCTGATGCCATTCTAAAAGGATAAAGAAAATTAACATTTTCATCAAGAAAAATAATTTTAAGGATAAGTGCACAACTTTATTTTGGGACAAAATGACATGCAAACCAGCAAAGCATAGACACACCAAAAACAATACCTATATTTAGGGAGGTAATAATCTAGCTCGAAATCAAACATGCCAAGAAAATAATTCTCATAAATTTAGTCGTTCATACATTATGACTTTTATGGCCACAACCCAGTTTCTGTTAACGTTAACCTATTGTTTTCGCAATTTTTTGCCTTAAGTTTCGAGGGAGCGGTAATTTTTCCTATAAGCCTTGTTAAAAAAAATGAAAAAAGAAACACATAAGACTTTATAACAACCTCTTATCACAACAGGCATCACATGCTTTCTACGCCTTACGATTCGTCGTCTTAAGAGGTGAAAAGTGCCTAATGTTTTGTCTTTTGTACAAAAGATTACGAGTCGTTCTGATCCCGTCCTTACGTGGTAAATTGTCTGTCTTATTACCAATGTAGTCGAAATTTTACATCCCCATTTAACTGTGTTGTTTTGGGGATGTTTTGGTTCCTCCTATCCAGGTTGAAACCTACCCGTGTCGCAGCTCAGAACCTCCACACGCATGCTGATGTGACGATACCAGGACTGGGGCAGGAAACGCACATAGCGGGCATCAACTGGGTTGGTCAGTAGATTAGATTCAGGGTAGCTCCTATCAGCATTGCCTTTAAAGACCTGGAAAACAAACGCATTATTCAATTTGCTTCTATGCATTATCTACACTGTAAATGCTTTCAAGTTCGCGGAATTTAATTCTGCTGTAGCGAGGAAAGGACATTTTTTTGCGATGATTTTAAGTTCGCTGTAGCACCGTGCACGTAAGTCCCTTACTGCCATGTTCGCGGTGGTTTTCAGTTTGCGGTGAAGCGTCCACCGCGAAAACACGAATATCAAACAACCGCAAAAGTTTCTGCATTTACATCTGTAAATCATAGATAACTAGAAAGATTGATGGACGGATGGATGGATGGGTGAATGGATGCTTAGAATAAGATACATGGATAAAGCTTTACTTAAAAGCAAGTGAAAATATAGATAAATGTAGAAATAATTGAAAGAACGGCGCTCCGGGTAAAAAGTATGAAAACGATCTGATTCTATTTTACCATTGCCATTTCCGAGCCATCACTGTCGGCATATGTCGTCCAACTGGTCCCATCTGTACTGTACTGGAGTTTGTATGACGTCACCCACTGGTCGGCATTTTGGCGACCCTGAATGATGGTGCCCGTGAGATTCTTCATTTTCCCTAAATCCACCTAAAAATATAACGGAGGTTCATCTGTGTTGGTATTTTTAACTGTTACAGTACAATGCTAAACTTTTTTCCCCAACAAAAACGCATACACAGATAAAATTTTCAACGACCAAAGTCACCTTCTTCAGGATCAATACTGATGACCATCACTTGAGAACGTTACCTGCGAGAGCAACACAAACGTTATCTTATCAACAAGTGATCTTGTGGATACGTTACGTCAGCAATTGGTCAAACGTGCCAGAAAGTTTATAACGCCCACTGTCTCTGTTTAGTGATGAGTGATTACTTACAAAAACTAATTCAAAAAATATATTTAAAAAAACTCAGCTTTTGATGACAGCCTACAGTGTTCTTCATGAAGTTACCTGGGCCTGGTGAATATTTCGTATGTTGTAAAAATCCTAAATTTAATGTCTCTGAATTACCTACTATGATATTGTGTTGTGTTGGCGTACGCGTGGTACTTTGGAACCCAAACGTCTTAGGTTCGATTATCTTGGTATGCCTTCAACGTTGTCCGTTGTTGATAGAAATATTATGTTATGTTCTGCCTACCTGCAACCATTGCCCGATGGTGTTATACCTGGGAACCCAGGCGCTTTCACCGGCAACTCCGTTCAACCGCCCGCGGTAAGGCTCATGGTCAGGGCCGAAGAACGAGGAAGCAGTGATGCGGTCGTCAGGTATGGTACCAGATTCCATCCCGAGGGGACGTGGACAAACTGGTGGGACCGGGTCGACGTCCTCAAGTTCTAGGTCACCTGCTACTGAGTTATTCAATCGACGGAATTTGTGCAGTGAGGGTGGTGGTTTTATTTATCACACTCACAATAAATGAATTTTATTGTTAAACAATCGCACAGGTACAATGGATGGCAAGCAATAACAACTACTAGCTATATAACCCACCACACGTGCGATGGTGCAGCGTGCGATGGTGCCAATCCTTTTGTCTAGAGTTGGTGATTCACTTCAAATCGCCCGGATGGAGGCCTGGCGAACCTCTGTCTCGTATCAGCCACAAGTTGATTTACACCATTCACCCGGACGGGAGACCTGGCGCATCCACCCCTTGTAATATAATTAGCCATACGAAAGGATATGTCACCGGGTAAGGTAAGGTATAACCCCGTTGTGTGCATGTAAGCATTTATTGTTTATTTGGGAATCGTCTGTTTGAAGACTTAACATTCCTTACTATCAAATTTCTTCGAACAATGACTGTTTAATAAAGGTAGAGAACGTACCTTCAAATTTTCGATGTCCTACCTTTAATAAACAGTCATTGTTCGAAGAAATTTGATAGTAACTTAAACATACGTGACTGATGAACCTCTTCAATGATAAAAATTCCTTTTGATGCTACCTTGCCTTAGTTTTACAAGCAATTGGAATTTTACTTGTGGGTGCCCTGGATGTGTAGGTTCTAGCCAGTACCCAACTTTATCTAGAGATGGGGAGTGGTACCTTTGTAAATTATTTCATTTCCAAGGATTGGGGTTGCAAATGTCCATCCTTACATGCGAGATTACATTCAGAAAAATATATGGGTCAAAAGTTGTTTGTATTGGTCATTTTGTACAAAATGTTTGATATTCGAAAGTCCAATTTTGCTCCTCAACTCTGCTCTAAGCGACTCGGTGAGTTTTTTTTTTATAAATGCATTTTGGTTACAAATACATGAATTCATATCTGACGTCAAAATGCTACGGATGACTCGGCACTGCATTGTTGTTATGAATTTTGCTGCAGAGTATTGTCAGGTGAATGACATTTTTCAAACTTGAGGTTTTTGTTTTCATTGCACAAGTGTGCAATTGCATGGAATTAAAAGGGTACTAGGTTGGCCAAGGTACACCCAACTCGTAAAAAGAACATCAACATGCGATGTTGTATCTTTATTACATGGGTGTCCAAAGTTCATTGACCCACCTCAACATATGCCTTTCAAAAGCGCTCAGTCGTGAAAAAACTACAAAAACATATTCACTGGCGGAGACACAAAAGACCACAGACAATGGCTTTAACGGGGCTTACCAAGTATGAGACTTTGTTGTATGCAATTGTTTGCATTAAAGCAAACATATAAAGTGAAACATGTTAACCACGTATGATTCTTATTCTTTATTTACAATTATCATATAGCCAGGCGCCGCGGACCAATCAGAAGGCCCCGTTCCACGTTGGTTATGACGCCGTAACACAAAGATTCCGGCCAGGCAGGTGCAAATTAACACCAGTGGTGTTAATTCATTTTGAATTAACACCGGTGCTGGTGTTAATTCATTTTGAATTAACACCGGTGCGGGTGTTAATTCATTTTGACCAATCAAAAGGAACGAAAGAAAGGTATATGCAGGCATTGGCCAATAAAAAGGAGCAAAACATATGCCGGAGCAGGCTGCAAGGGGGAATGGCTCCTTCTGTTAACATTGATAATGAGTTTTGTTTTTCTAAAAAGCCTGCAATGTTTCGAATATTTTCTGCGGAAATTTTGGTTTCAAAATGCAATCTGTAATCTCCTTACATATGTATGTACCAAATGTGAACTTTCAGAAATTCGACAAAGGAATTCACACGTATAGTACCAAAGGATCTATGCGTCATACATGAATTTGCAAGTTTGGGTAGGCTATATGATAATAACTTTAATGCCCCGCCTTATCCTCGGTGTATATGGTGAGATATATGATAATAACTTTAATGCCCCGCCTTATCCTCGGTGTATATGGTGAGATAATCCCTGGTCAGGTGCGATAACCACCTCATAAACCAGATCGTTCGCTACGCTCACTCGGCGGTTTATTCGGTGGTTAGCGCACCAGACCAGGGATTAACTCACCATATACCACCCGGGCCGGGGCATTAACCCTTTATTCTATATCAGTTTAAGATTGTTCGAGAGCACGCTAAATTTTTGGTAGGCAAAACAAGCTCAATAATATCTTGTCTTTTTTTTTTATTCTTGAACCCTGGCTTCTTCTTAAGAGAGTTAGCGGACTTAATTATGTTTTCATCAGTCATACGTCTGTTTCGAACACATCCAAGATATGGCAGGACACGTCAGATAGAAATATTGATATAGGTCTATTTTGCATTTTACGATTCGGACACTTCAGTCAGTAGTTACATTTTTTTGCAGATGCAGCATCGTAATATTGACGAGTGGTATTATACATAAACCACGGACAATGCTGGTTTTCACCTGGTCTATTTATGTATCTATTTATTTATCTATTTTGGTTTAATTCAAAGACTTCTAGAAGCGCATTGAGTTTTTGGTGGGTGGAAGTTGATTCGCGAATTTTAACATGGAACAAGTTCTACAATGCCGTGAATGTCATTTTATAGCCTGTCCCATGTTGAAAACTGCGAGTCAGCACTTCCTCAAAATAATAAACACCAATAAAGTTCTGCAGGGAGGCTATTTTTCATTTCAACATATCAATGTTTAGCCAACAGGTATCAACGTCATAACAACAGTTTTCCATAGTAAAGACAGGGCCTACCTTTTAAAAGAGGTGCTGCGATAAGAATTATGCAGCAGGTTAACCAAGCGACAGCATCGTATTGTGAAGCCATCCTTCTAACGGGCACGTCTTTCATTGTCCTGGGGGAGTGGGCGCGAGGGGCCCGAACGACTGCTGCCTTTGGCCCGGTGCCTTTTACGTGCTATATTTCTCCTTACTTCTGATGCGCCAATACCATCCCTTCTAGATAAACACCATACCCTTCTAGATAAACACCATACACGTAATATTGACTCACCATGCGCAGCGCACTTATCTTATTATGATTCTGGAATTTCTGGTCGCATCACAGAGTATCTATCCGCGACTCCACGTGTCTATGACGTCGAAGTAAAAGAAATAGTGCGGCAAAAATTACATGAAAGCTAACGAGGCACGAGTTTCACTGTATGGTAAATGATATAGTTGACAATTAAATCATGACTAGGGTTAATTTTTTTCCAGCTAGCGTATAAATGCATTTGATCTTTCCAGTTCTTTGTCTAGGTGAATCAGTTGCAGTTTAGCCTGAACCGCCCTTTAAAATTGGGGTTCAAAAGTTTACAGATACTTAAGCTTATTTCCATTATGTACACATTTCCAGCTTTTCTCACACACTATCAACACACTAGGTATGAAACCAATTCATCCAGCCGTTCTTATCTTGTTTACACACACACAGACACACACACACAGACAAACGCAGGGTAAAATATAACCTCCATGACATTTCATGGAGGTAATAAACATCCATAATCTGTTTTATTCTCCTATACAATAAACATGCCTACATCCTCTTATATGCCTGTATATGGGTCGATTAGGTGTTATACTATCAACCAATCACACACACACACGCACGCACAAACACACACATGCACACAGACACAGACACAAATACAAACTTACACAAAGGCACACACACCGACAAAAACTGACATAGACTCACACAAATACAAACACTCAAATACAATCACACACGTTATCCCCCCTCCACTCACACACTATCTCTCTCTCTCACTCTCTCTTTCTATCTCTCTCTCTCTCTCACGCACGCATGAGTGTATGCGATTAGGAGGTGGTGTATGGTCTAATACCATGTTTCTCTAACCAGTCATATGTAAGGTGTTTGAATCACAATGACGCTTGCGATAATACGCCAACCGGCTCATGAAATATTTACATGGCTCCCAGAGCGATTGTAAATATATGTTGCAGTCACTGTGGTATTTGACGCCTAGTACTTCATATTTTAATCTTTAAGTATCATTTGCAACAACAAAACTAGTGATCGTGGCTGTTTCTGGTTGACCTTACGCCGCAAATGCTGTTATCAAATGAATAATAACGTCAGAATGATATTTAAACTGTTCTAGTCTTATGGCTCGACATCCAAAACTATAACGGTGATAAGCTAAAACTAGGGTCACGCCCAAACCGTAAACAAAAAAAACTTAGACTCGATGACGATTTTTTTTATAGAAATCTTGTTTTCAGAGTATAGGTGTGTAAGGGGAAAGAATAGAGGGGTGGGGGTTTAAATGCGTAATGGTACAAGGTTATGCGTACTACCAAACTGATTGTTTTGCCGTTTTAAAAACATATACAAAATATCTATAAAAACACATAAAAATGATCGGTAGATATCAAGGTCATTGACCCAAGAATGTTAAGCGTCGTTATAGAGATGATTGCAAGGGTGACTGCCCTTCCAAAGAGCTGCTCGGTGCTGAGGCTAGTCCAGTCACGTTTTCCTTGGCCCACCTTCTCCCTCCTGCTACTGTACCTTGTAGTATGGCACACACACAATAAAAAGGACATAAAATAGTAAAATGGCCATTTAACAAACAACACGTGACGTCCCAGTACACCACCACCTCCCAGCATGCTTCGGGCACAAAAATACGTTCTCTGTCCCAGGGCTGACTTTGTAAATATATGCCCCGCTAGTAGGCCGCATGCGGCTATATAGTGTATTGCATAAAAGACTCACACACGCATATTCAGTGGAATAAGATAATTTATTACGACGATGTGGAGGAGCGTGCATTTTCATCAACCTTATCTTAAATTACTCTTGTTTTCCATTGAATTATTAAAATCAACAATCTGTATGTAAAACCTGCTTTTCAAAGTTTTCTTTAGTATCATTGTCAGAAGGTAATAGATGCTATCTGAAACTGTCTTTTTTCTGTCTTGGTGTAATTTAGTACCTAGTTCCGACTAGAACCTCGAGCATCACACCATGTATATATGATGCGAGAATTAATGGTAATGTTATAAATATTTTAGTCACACATTTTATCACAACAGTACAATTCATAAGATTATGTGGCATGTAGATCATGCGCCATCTACAAGATATGTATGCATGTTATATTTATAATGATAAGAAAATTAACAATGTTTTTACTAAATCATCCAGATAATAAATCCTTTAATCTGACATTAGAGTAAAAAAAAGAAATATAAAATGTTGTAAGGATCTAGTACTTGTATACATCTATGAGCAAGTAGACTTTTTATGACTGATTACAAGAATTTGAAATTAAGAATTAAAAGAAAAACGTCGTCATAATAATTTTGTAAAACGTCCCTTTGTTTGACATTTTTTTCGGGCTATTCAAGGTGATTATAACAGCATGCGTATACTGCCCTCGTTGATGTAAACGTTACGTGTAAACAGTTTCATTTACAACGCTAAAATATGTACATATATGTATATACATCATTAGAATTGTGCAGATAAACATATAATAAAATAAACAATGCTAGTCTAAGTCTTGAACGATTTGAAAGAAAACAATGTTTAATTCGCTACTGTGAATTAGTTACTATATATTACTATGGTCGTACATTGGCCAGGAAAAATGTAAAATAGAAATGAAAATTGTACGAAAAGCCACTTGGCACTTTAAATCAAGAATCGCCTCTTAAAAACAAAGCACCATACTAAAAAGAATATTTGAAATCAGTCATTTAAAATAATTAAAGTGTACGTTTTGTGTAGAATAGCCTTACAAATCAAATCCTGACATAATCACTGAAATTTATACATTGAAAAAGCAATTCCCAAGCAGCTTACAATGAATTTTTCCATCTAATTTCAGACACGATAAAAACTATTTTTCTAATTCTAAACAAAAATAATTATAAGAAATTGAAGTAGATGATTTTTAAAAGCAAAAATATTAACAGGTTCTGTACAAATCTGAGAAAAATAACTGTTTTTGGATTCAAAGTAATAAAGAAAATTTAAATACATGACCTTTGAAATGAAAATTAAAATATCAAGAATGTTAATGAGGACGTGTCCGAAAAAGGCTTAAAAGACAACCATAATCAATCTCAAGTCATTTTGTTTGAATATTAGGCCCCGGGAGCATAATATATACACTTATCCTCTTTTATTAGTTTGGAGATGCTTGGCATATGAACTGCTTGGATCTGTAGCATTCAGTATCGTCCCACATAATAGACTCGGTACAGCCTGACCAGTACTGCACACAGAATTTGTTCATATTAAATATCCAGCCTCGGTTACTGGGCTCTCCTGGGCACCATGCCTAATGGTAATCAAAATGAAACACATCTCAATATTCGTTATGGAGTTCTAATATATATCCAAGATAAAGTTTAGTTACCTTTTAGGTATTTGTACATACAACGCAAAATCTTTCAAATAGACTTTCAGACGTTTCATATAGTGTTTAAATTCCAGATGGTATATGGAACGTCCGGCTGTTAGCAATATATCCAATTGATTTACTAAATTTGTATGACAAAGCACTTATTTTCTTAATCATTTAGAAACAAAGTAACGCAACACAAGTATTCATCTTTCAGCTAATGTAAGTTATACATTTCGAGCAAAAACATTCTACACTTTAAAACTTCCAGCCCTCCAAAGTTGAGCAAAAAAATTAAGTTTTTTTGAAGACTTAAAACATCGTATTGTTTCGAGGTGGCCCATTGAATGACATCTATATGTTCATCGAATTCACACCTATTTCGTACAAGCTTAGATATCAGTCTAACAAGATCATTGTCTATTTTTCATTGCGATAATTTATTCGGTAGTGATCGGGTCCTAAACGTGGCTAATTTCCATGTTGTTGACATGCAAAAATCCGTAAAAAAGGCCATTTGTTTGGACTGTTGCCATGGCAGCAATGATGTTTGATCGCAAAGAAAGCTATTTTGAGGGGTTGTGGACCAAGTTCTGTCACTGTGTAAAATATGAGCCAAATCGAATTTTTACCCTGAGCAGTTAGATATGTGTTCCTTACAGACATTTGCTCGTAAAATGTACAATTTATCCCTGGACCCTTTTTTTATTCCATAACGTAGATTGATTCATGCTTCTCTTACTCACACTTTGATTTCTTTTAGCAGAAAAAGAATATAACCATACCTGATAATTGCCTAAATCAGTCCCGTCCTCCCATTGCCAGCTCCTTGTATGCAGTCTTTTCATGCCGATCCAATGCTCTCGGTTTTCCCCGACCGTCTTGACGAGGTTTCTCAGAGCGACGTCCAAGTCTTCAGTTTTAGGCATGGCTAGGCTGGCTCCATCTTTCCTGCAGGCTTTCTTTGCGGCAGCGTAAGACATTTCCTCCAAGGAGAGCAGAATGCAGGTCCCGAAGACAAGTCTGTAACCGACTTTGCAGCTGCCATTTCGTTGGGGTTTGTCTGTTTAAACATACATGAAATATATCATCCCTGTGGGTGTTATGAAATACTTGAAAGTGTTTTCAAACGGTGCAAGAAAATCTATGAGATCAAATTGCTTGTCTTGTATGATACGACGAACACACCATCAAAATGCGTTAGAATCAATCAAAGGAGGGCATCATTGTAGATAGGTACTGGTATACAATCGCCGAGGGTATGTTACATTTTTGCACAGTGGTACTGTCGAGGTCAGCGAGTATTGCCAAGACAACTTCGAATTCAAAGAGTTAGACGCTTTTTTTTCTTTGCTGGATTTAAAAAAAAAATTAGTTTTGGATCTCCAGAGGATGTCATCCATAAAATTAATTTATAAGCCAGTGTGGCCTTAAACAAGAAAAACCAGACAACATCAAAAGGCCAACTACCCAGGCTAAAACAAGCGAGCCACAGCTGATGAGTCAATCAGGAATGTAATGGCCCCCTTTAAATGCAATGAAACCTTTACCCTGTATTCCCACGTTGTTCCCAAATATCTGCCAACAAATTACATCTAGACTATCACGAAGATATTCCTCGGCTAAATGACTAATTAGCCTTCAAACATACCTGTATTGTGACAGAACCTCCAAAGTCCAGTACTCCACCAACCAGTGGAATATCCGGCATAGATGATGGGTAGAGGGTCGGGGTCTTTCCACTGCATGAACGGCTCAGTTTCGCCACCCCTCCCGACAGCAATGGTTCCGTCTGAAGACCATGTGATCCAGAACTTTCTGTATTCTGTTGGGGAGTTGATGTCTGTTGGCAAAGACAGAAATAAGACAAGAAATGGGAGATGCCATACCACGTGCACTATTTTAAGTGTTTGTAGATATCTTTGCAAACAAACAAACAAACAAACAAACAAACAAACAAACAAACAAACAAACAAACAGCCCTATTCACCCATTGCATGCTCCATCTCAGGCACATACCCTCCTCGGGTTCCTAACTTTACCGAGGCATTGCCAGCGTGCATTTCCTGCAAACCTGCCAACGAAATTAGACGCAGGCCAGCTCAACCTTCGCATCCTGACAGTCCCCATTTACAACTCAGGGCGGAAACAAAGTTGGATGTATATATAAATGTTCTTTTTTTGTTTTCATTCCTATCCTTTATGAACTTAGAAAATTGTTACTGATAAGTATCCTGTCCAAATCCATTTGTATTGTCTCTGTGTTTGTCAGCGGGGCTAGCCCTTTGTAATAGCCATAGGCTAGTTGGGCAGCCCTGGCTGTGTGTCCTGAACAGCCAAACCAATAAATAAATAAATAAACAAAGTTGGACCTGTGACAGTGGGAAGAAACTTGCACACACACACCAACACAAACAAGCAATCAGACAAAAAACAACAACTCTTTCAAAACTGACCAGGTGTCGAGGCCGTAGCATGGTGGGTGCCTTGCTTGCTGCGGCGTATGACAGAATGTGTGTTACCCCAGCCACCGATGACGATTTCATACATGTTCGCCAGGTCATGCCTCTGGGATGACAACGCCACATGGACGTCATTGGTCGCTTTCACTTCAAACTCGAACCGGTCTCCTGTCAACCGCGGCAGATTCCAGCGGTACCGGTACTGGGTGTCCGTGCTGAAAGTGTCGCAAGCTGGTAGAAAATAAAGTTTTCTTTTGTCATTGCGCCAAAATTCAGTGACTCCTGCAGATACATGCTAGAACCCTTTAGCAAAGAAGACGTCATTAACATAAATATGATCCAGTAAGATTTACTGGATCATTACGCTTCAGGAAGAGGTAAGACTTTGGCTTGTTTTGTACATATTCTAGTTATTTTGTCGGTCTTTCCACTTTGTCAGGTTTTCTTGGTAAATTATTGTATATCCATGAAAACCTGACGTTACCAGTACAAGGGGTTTGAGCTGTAAGATGCTCTATAGTCTGACAATGCAGGAAAACCGCTTTGAAAAAAAAGAGGTGAAGACGTTTTGTGTCTTTCTTATCAGCCAGCCTGTCGAGTAAGGTCCCCTTTGATATAAGCAACATAGCTTTGTTTACCCTAACGTTTACATGGTTTTCTGCAGTTTTGAAAACAGCATGACCCCAGCTTGGTGATACCTTTTAAAATAGATCAAGTTCATGGCTTTATCCTATCCTAAAGTGAAAAGTATTGCTAAAGGCTGTTTCTTTCATTTCGGAATAAATTACTAACCAGCACATGTTGGTGGCTGTCCTCTCCATGTTCCATCACGCAGGCAGGTCAGTGAAGGGGCGCCGACAAGATTGTATCCTGGGTCACACGTGAAGTTGGTCACGTCTCCGTAAGAGTTGGAGCCACTCACGAAACCGTTGGTTGGACGGGGCAGAAATGGACACTGAACCGCTGTATGCAAAACGGGCCAAAGACATACCATGAGTAGAAATCAGTCAATTTACTTTGTCACAAATCATATACTTACAAGTTACATAGCTGGAATGTCTAGGAATTACCCATGCATATCGGTGAGCTCCCATTCCAAGTTCCGTCAGACAAACAGGTCAGTGAAGAGGCGCCGACAAGATTGTATCCTGGGTCACACGTGAAGTTGGTCACGTCTCCGTAAGAGTTGGAGCCTCTCACATAACCGTTGACGGGAGGTCGCAGTAATGGGCACCGTATAGCTGTATTCAAAACGGTCAATTGATTACTAAATAGCAAACATTCAAGATCATCATCATCATCATCGACTATGTTCTGCCTCTGCAGTCTTTGAGAGTGCTGTTGCTGTATCGAGTCTTTTTTTTCATCTTTTTCACTGCGTTTTACATCCTGCAAGCTTCCTTTGCTCCTGAAGTTTCTTTGCTGTTGTCAGATATTTAAAATACTAAGTAGTAATGGTTTATGACATTATTCTTAATGAAAAGCATAAGGAAACACGTCTCTTTATCCTGAGGAATCATTGCTGAGGTTATACTTTATGATGCATTTTATGAGGTTCCATTTCAAGTGCCTTCGGACAAGCAAAAAGGGGAGGAAAAGCGCCAACAATGTTGTATTTCTGTTGGTGCCATTGTTGAAGCCATTGATGGAATTCGCGATTACAAGGGGCACTGTACAACTGTGTTAAAAAGATTCTAAGTGAAATGGCCAGCAAAGAATGGTATATCGTTATCCACACCTGTATCAAAACATATAGTGAAAAAAATATCACTCATTGAATGTTTAACTTTCTTTCATAGCCAAGGAGCCGGACATACAAAATGAAAAAAAAAAATACTAAAATGTTATTTGTAAATCATAAAAAGAAAAACATGTTATCATCTGCCTGTCATTAGACAGACCTGTCTACAAATCCAGTGTTGATAAAGTGGCTCGTGTACTAGTTTTATCTCGGTCTATAGCCTTTCTGTTAGACATAGGCAAATTCTGTTAGACAAAGTCAAATCATTAAAATGCCAGTTATTACATGGGATACATATTTAATAAACGTTGGCTGACAGTGAAGCAGGCAAATTTTCTTCGATTTTTTGAAGGGTATTATGTGGCATTCTTAAAATATTTACAAGTATATTATGATAAACCACAAAACAGGACGATGCATTTCCACATACTATTTATTATTGACTTTTAAGATTAATATTATAAGCTTTTTAGTGAAATCAACCTACCTGTCATGTTGGTTTTCTTGACAAGACGTTGTTCCATAGCGATAGTCTGGTTTTGCTTGAGGGTCAATATCCCCACAGTTGTTGCAAGACGAGGTATGACCTAAAGAAGTTAGAAATAAATAAATAAACAAGATCGTCGGTTGTTTATCTCTCTTAAACTCCCCAAAGCTTTTTTCCATGGTTTATTCAAGCTGTATTGTGATAGTAGTAAATATCATATTTAAGATTTCACTTTGCACTAAAATGTATAAAACTTTATTATTTGCTATACACGAGTACCCTACTTTGTGTAATACTTTTAAAATTAGTAAAAATCGATGTAGACCCATGAAGTTATCTATTATTTATTGATCAAACATAAAAGGCATATTTTTGATGACTATTATAAATACAGAATAAACGTTAGTTATCCAAAACCTTTGCACACGGTAATATACTTATTAAGACGTACTAGGTACGAGGGGTCAAAAAGTTCTCGGCCTAACCCAGAAATAAAAAGCACAACTCATATTTTGAGGCACAACTTCATAGTATGAAGCCTTTTATCAATATCCTCCAAATTACAAATCAGTGGAGTCATTACTTTCCCGGCATTCGTTTTTCTTTCTTAATTAGAAGGTAAGTGGCGAGAAAAAGAAGGATGAAGTGTGATCAGACAATTTGACCCGTACACCTCAGGTTGTAGGTCAATTGTCCACTTTTTTTGTTATCCCTTACCCAACGTTACTGGGTGTCGCCTCCAAACTGATGATCACAATAATTTGAATTTTGGTACACATTTCTATAAGACTTTATACATTTACGCTGGGTTATCAATAAGTCCTCGGCTTTACCGAGAAATGATAAGAACATCTCAGATTTTGAAGCATAGATGTCAAGTATAAAGTCTTATAAAATATGTACCAAAATTCAAATTATTGTGATCATTACTTTGCAGGCGACACCCAGTAATGTTAGGTAAGGGAGAAGGAAAAAACGCGGACAATTGACCTGACCTGAGGTGTGCGGGTCAAATTGTGCTGCTGGAAGTCAGACAACCAATTTTCCTTGAAATAGGAAGAGAATCATTATCAAATATTTTGACAATGCCTTTTGTTAATTTATGGCATTGGGTACTCGACCCACAATTGATCACAATTCATACCACTTTTTTCTCGCCACTTACCTTCTGATTTGCAAGAAACGAATGCCTGTAAAGTAATGACTGCAATGATTTTAAATTTGGCGGATATTGATAAAAGGCTCCATACTATGAAGATGTACCTCAAAATTTGAGTTGTGCTAATCATTTTTGGGTGAGGCCCAGAACTTTTTGATCACCCCTCTTAACTCGTCGCTAACGTTCACGGCTGATACCTGAAGAATCTCCTTCATGCCTAGGTTACACATAGCCGACTTTGGCTCCCGAACACTAGCCGACTCTTAGCCGACCCAAGTCGGCAGTAGTTCGGGAGTAGTCTGACCAGTTTAGGCCACGCCTATTTTTTAGCGCCGAACATGTCCCGAACACCTCCCGACCAGTAAATGACTTACTCCCGACTGTGTCCCAAATGCTAACTAACCTATCACCAACCATCCCGACCTCTAGCCGCAGACTGCCGAATCACTCCTGACTGATCCCCAACCGATTGCCGACCCTTTTTCGACTTGAAATAGACATAATCAGCGATTTTCAAAAGAGAGCTCATTTTCGTTTTTAATCAAGAATGTCCTTTGTTCTATTTGTAAACATCACCAAGAGATCAAATTTAGATCACATATAGCTCCAGCGCGGTATTTATGGGTCTTTTTGTTTTTGGCTGGATGTCGGTCGTGTGAAGTTCGGGAGTGATTCGTCTAAGTTCTGGCAATAGTCTTTTTGCTTGGGAATGAGTTAGCAGAGATTTGTCTAAGGTCTTGGGGTGAATCATTGGTAAGTTGGAAACAAGCTGGGAGTAAATCAGCCATGTTTATGGCGTGGTTAAGATTTAATTTGACTGCTGACTTACTCCCGAACACCAACCGAACACTAGCCGACCGTGCCGAACACCAGCCGACCACCAACCGACCCATTCCAGAGTTGCCGTTCAGAGCCGAATGTTTTGAACATTTCAAAACATTCGGATGGAGCAGCCGAACACCAGCCGACTCAGCCGAACGCCAGCCGAACGCAAGCCGACTACAGCCGACTAGCTCCCGAATCACTCCTAAACCATAGTCGGGAGAGAGTCGGGAGCCAAATTCGGCTATGTGTAACCTAGGCATCAGACATTCAGTATAAAACATTCCACCAAAGTACAAAATTTTGAGGTATTATCTACAAAATCATGCATATCCACGACAGAAAAAATATACATAACCTAGTTACAAGAGTTAACGCATTAATGGTTGTATAAGCCTGTTCATGTGACAAATAAACAATCTTCAATTCAACTCCTCAAAAGGGCAACATGTTTGGGATCATGGCTGAACGTGGTCATATATGGCCCCATTATGTTACATAAGAATGCAATTTTTACTTTTGAAATTCAGATGCTATATGGTATATATAAAGAATTTTGACTAGAATTAAGCGCCTTTAGATGATCGAGGCAATCACAACAAAATAGCTTTTAATTTCCATATTTCTACAATGTTTTGTCCCATTAAATAAAATAATCTCATTTGTAGAGCTTATGTAAAGGGGACTACATAAGGTTTTCCTTAAACAATCGTCATAAAATGGAAGCTGAATGCTTCATCACTGTCACTCCTGGCTAGATTGGCATTACGCCCCCCCTCATTGTTTCGTCATTGATAAATTAATACTGAATTGAACTGTAAATAGTAATGGTAGCTGGGTAAGAAAAGTTCTTCATATGCTGTTTTGGACTATATAGATAACGCGATAAAGTTGTATTGACTATTGTCCGTTTTGTATTTTTTTGTAGAGCAAATACAGAACTAGCTTTTCCACAGACCAATTCAGTTAAACAATTAATGTTTTCAATGTTCATAATGGTAAAAGCTGCACACCTTAGTTCGCACAACTTGATATCTACCAATTACTTGCAATAATGATTGGTAGTATAAGCATGAACAAACTTTTTATAATGTCGAATAAGATTTACAAATAAAGCATTTTAAAAGATCATGTGGTGGTATTAAGATAAGGGTCATAAAATTGCGTGAAAGTAGTACATGTTTCAGCAAAATGTTTGCGTTGTCATATTTGACTTAAAGTGTTGCATTGCAGAGCTTTTCAGTAAAGTGATATAATAATATATCACTGGTTGACATGGATTAAAGACATTTGTAGATGTCTGTAATGTCGCAATTCATAAAACAAAAACAGTCCTTGCAATTTTACGAATAATCAGATTAAGATATAATAGAACAAATGCATTACCTCTTCATTTCTGTTGGTATCGACGTTGACGAACATAAGTAGAACGACAACCATTGTTATTGTTACAGCGGTTACCACTACTGCCAGGATTGCCAGATTGCAGCAGACAGGGCTACATACGGGTTCTGGTTGCGTCGTGTCTGATACAGGAGAGATTTTGATAACGTTAGAAAAGAAACACACATGTAAAGGTATTGGTACATGGATAAAAGCTTTAAAGAAAGTAAAAAGATTAATCTGAAAAATATACATGTTAAACCGCTGCGCAAAGGTGTCACATAATTCAATAAAGTTAGTGTAGGAGAAAACAAGTCCAAGAGGCTTACCTGTGGAGCTTTCTGTCCCTTGGGGCAGATTTTCAGACAGATTCGTCAGTTTTACCGCCTCCGCTTCTTGATACAGGTTCGAAGAAATCTCTTGTCCCTCTCCACGCATCCAAGAAGGATTTCCATGATCGACCCTCTCGCTTGTGTTACTCCGGCGGTTAGGAGGAACTTGGGCGGACGGTCCGCTATTTTGTTTCCTGTCAGAACCCGTGACGGGGGTCCTCACAGGCTGTGCTTGCTCGTACATCTGTACTGTGCAAATGTCCGACAATCGTACAATCTTACACAGTAAAATCTTCTTCATTATTCATAAAACCTACGACATCGTTTATGCATAGACATATTGATGAATATGTACTCACACTTAGCCAGAGTAAGGACGTTATGTTCACACTGTAAAATATTTAACAATACATGTAACTAAAGAAATACGACATATTTTATCCTGACGACAAATTAAGAAATATTTACATATCATAAGCCAGAGCAAGCCAACTGATGTAGCCAACCAGAACAAGCACATGTTTGTGCGCTTTGAAAGGAATTTTGTTTACCTGTGTAAGGCAGACTAATTTGGGTGGCTGAAAATAGTGTTTCTAATGAATATACAAACCCAAAGACAGCATGGTATACAAGAAAATGGCATGTAGAAAAAAGTCAACCTGTGTGTGCAAACGTATGCTCCAACTTCCAAGCTATCCGTAATATTTTTTGAAAATTATGCTAGCACGGGGACATGTCTTTTTAAGACTGTCTTTAAAAAACTATAATATGTGTAAAAAGATAGAGCTAGTAATGTGGTATCTTTTTGGTAGTCTACAAACAAGGGCTATGTAGAACAACACATGTTACTGTCAGTCATCCATTACATAACCAGAGCATGGCAAGGCTATATTGTCATTATTTTCTGAAAAGATACCAAGTTTGGTGGCCCTAGCGTAAGCAATTCAGGAGCTATGCGACGTTTCAGTTGGTACAGGCATCAAAAGTAGCCTCCCCGGTCAAAATAGGGTTAGTACTAAATTCTTATGGTTGTTTGCATACATTATGATAATAATAGTAATAATAATAACAGTTCTTAGTTATACATAGACAAAAAACAAATTGTCATCGATAACCAAATCAGTGTACGTCTTTGTACAAATCCCCCCATCGTCCTCAGTGACGATTTGATAGTGATAATGATAATTATGATAATGACCGAAAATTATTCACACCTAATCAAGTCAAACTGTCCAACATTGATTCAAGAAACTGTACATATATTCAAATTACAAGAAGAGTCACACAAAAATGTATCTGAACAGAACGTTATGGGATTAGTTTGGACCCCATACAGTAAGATTATTTGAAAAAAAAAAGCTACGGTGGTTTGAGGGTTGAGAAAATTTGTGGTCTGGTTGGATTCGAGTTTACTGGGTGATACACTCACCCTTTGAGCTAGTTGTCGCAATACATCAACAAATAAAGACATTTTTATGAATACATTTTATTTCCAAATCAATTGTTTGTTTATGACGATTTTCATTAATTGTATAGAATTATTTACATCACGCAAATGCCAATTAACGGTCAACATAGAACATAAAGCAAGTCCGATATATTGTGCATAGTTAGCAATGCTGTTAGTGAAGCAACCAACGTTTAACAGCACTGAATAATTGTATTCTTCCATTCTTGGAATTTTCCATGGAATCTTCTGAACTAAAGGCGTTTGCCGCAAAAGCGGCATTGTACAAAACAATAGTATGTATTCTACTGAACCTTTGTGAATTGCGTAAAATACTCTTGAATACTTAGATAGTCATATTAGAGTATTGCATGGATCAAGAATGCTTCCTATCGGTCCGTGTTATTATTGCATCAGAAATAACTAATGATTGCAATTATGACTTGAATTGCTAGGGGGCATCAATGACAGGTGGCGAATGTCCACATGCCAAATGACAGTTGTAAAGCCTACAATTTTAGTTTCAAGGTTTGGGTATTCTTAATCAATCAAAAGAAAGTAAAACAATCCTCAAAAAGGATCAATGCTGATTTCCATGAGTAAACAGAGAGACTTAACCACCAACATTGAGAACGAAATATCATAATGAGGTATCCTATCCTGTGCTTATACCATGTTTGCTATCACAGTGGTACCTAAGTATACATATTAATTTTACGGAATTGATATGACACACTACTAAGAAATATACAAGGTCTGCAATTTTAAAAATATTCCCGTCTTGTAATGAGTGTATATGTTTGATGAAACTCGTACCAATTCAGCGCGTTTATTTTTTCTTCAGTAATAGATCGTATGAGCGATGTTAAAGGTGTTTGTATCCCGATAAACCCTTATGGATTCCGTCATTTTTTCGAAGACACTCCATTTTAGTGTAATGCATGTATCAAAAATATTATTGCACAAAAATCACTGATGGTTGCAAAAAATAAAATGACTGTTGCAACAGCTATAATTGAAACTTTTATACCTGTCAATTACAAATTAAATAAGATAGAGCAAACCAAACACTAAAAGATATTCTGAAAGCGACCACTCAGGTGTAAACAAAGAGATGTTATTATTTTCCCAACAAACTAGTCAGCATCGAGGGCTAGCTGTGATTTTTTTTCGGTGAGAACCTTAGAATTCATACCTGAGGTATGGCTGAAATATAAAAAGGCAGTTCCTCTGAAGTGTAGGCGGAACACGCTACACGCTGAATGTGAATAAGCAGGAATTGAGTTAACCTTTCACCCCTCAGTGCCAGTCACCTTTCACCCATTGCTGCTCCAGACAGACGCTTGCAGGAGGATTGTGCGGAGGTAACAATCATCACTGGAAGCAGGTAAGAACGAAATATACACACAATATGTCAGAACTGCATCATCATAAACTATAGGGGGTAGAGGTAATTTCTATGGTATGTGCACTAGGCAGAAATGTATGACGGATATGGGGCTGGGGAGGGGGTATCTTTATCAAAAGAAAACATTGATTTTGAAAATTTGATTCTTTTACTTGTCCAAAAAAAAAAGAACTGGCAGGACCGCTGTTGCCATGGTAACTGGAGGTTTAGACAGTAGCAGACACCTTGTGGTGTTCGGTTACATGTAGCAAGTATCAGGACAAAGCTTGAGGGGCTGGGTTAAATATGTGTTTTGTGTAAGACCTCACTAAAACGGCGAGTCTACCCAACAGGCGACCGATGATTCTACTCAAGAAGCTGATGGGGGTCATTCAGGTCATTGATTGAACCTACTGTAATATGGGAGGCGCTTTTATGACCGGTGATTTGTTATGGGCTGTAGGCCATCACAAAAGGCCTGGAGCTAAAATGAATGACAAAGCTGTAAATTTTATGACAATAGAAAAAAGAACATAATCCCTCCTTAGGAATAGATTGCTTATCATGTCATTTTGCTCACTCGATAGTGAACATATTCGCAAAGCCAAGCCGAGAGAGTGAACATGTCAACAGGATTAGTATTTGAAACATATATATTTTGTACTTGCAAAATTTAAAAGGTAAACGTTATTTGTTAACACGCAAACGTTATCTGTCTAGATTGAATTGACCTTTTTCTTTTTTTTCCAAAATTTTCTATTCCATTAGGTTCGACATGGCAGAGGTGGGTAATGGGTCTCCTACTGCTGTTCCCCATAGCGGGCCTCCCACTGGATTTCTATGCAACTGGGATGCAAGTAAAACCAAAGACCAGCCAACAGCGAGCAAAACCAGTTTGTTCAGACAACCGAAAGCAAACACTGGTGATAAGCACTATATATGTGGGGAGTGTGGGTATAGGGCAGCTTACAAGTCTTACCTATCCCGACATATGAGAACCCATACAGGTGAAAAACCCTACAAGTGTGACCACTGTGACTATTCTGCTGCACAAAAATACAATTTGAATCAGCATCTAGCTATACACATTGGTGAAAAGCCCTACATGTGTGGGGAGTGTGGGTACAGGACAGCTAAGACGTCTCATTTAGCCAACCATATGAGAACTCATACCGGAGAAAAACCCTACAAGTGTAACCACTGTGACTATTCTGCAATACAGAAATCCAACTTGGACCAACATCTAGCAAAGCACACTGGTGATAAGCCCTACATGTGTGGGAAGTGTGGGTACAGGACAGCTAATAAGTCTCATTTAGCCGAACATATGAGAACTCATACTGGTGAAAAACCCTACAAGTGTGACCAGTGTGACTTTTCTGCTGCACATAAGTCCAACTTGGACCAACATCTAGCCATACACACTGGAGACAAACCATACATGTGTGGGGAGTGTGGGTACAGGACAACTCGGAAGTCTCAGTTATCCGACCATATGAGAACTCATACTGGGGAAAAACCTTACAAATGTGACCAGTGTGACTATTCTGCTGCAACAAAGTCCACTTTGGACAGTCATCTAGCAAAGCACAGAGGTGAGAAGCCCTACATGTGTGGGGAGTGTGGATACAGAGCAACTCAAAAGTCTCACTTATCCAAACACATGAGAACCCATACCGGTGAAAAACCCTACAAGTGTGACCAATGTGACTATTCTGCAACAGACAAATCTGCATTGAACAAACATTGTAAAACGCACCGGTGAAGAACACTACATGTCTGAAGAATGTGATTTCGGACATCTAAGAAGACAGATAGCGTACCAGTGCTTTATGTCATCTAGCTGTATAAAACAGACCAATGAGTAACTCTGAATGCGTACTGAGGGAGTTGACGACAATTCTACAGTAGATGCCATATATCACGGCAAAATCGCCAGTGCTTGTACTTGGACGAAAAACTCCTACAGTCTCCAGACTACCGCCACTGGTTCCGCTGTCGCCATGGAGACACATGGTAAACAACAACAATGTGACAGTACCACAACATAGGTATGATGCTCGGACACTGCTACTCCAATTTGAGAGACATGGTTCACCAGAGATTTTAATACCAGTTATGATTTCAAATGAGGTTACAACAATAAGATGGGCTTGTTAACGATTTTTCTGATATACGTACCGATGTTACATTATGCTATGATATGTTGCTGTGCTATTGTATTTGACAACATGTACTATTAAACATGGCAGAGGCAATGGTATGCCAAATGGTTGCGTGCGAAGCTGTTTCACTTTGACTTTATTGACGATGAGACAAGTCATTACAAGGGTCTGTCTAGGCAGCTTTGGGCTAGTAGCGGCAGAACCTACAAAAATGTGGACGAACATACAAAGAATTCATAACAAGAAACCATACAATATAATGCAATAAAATAAAACCAATAACTGTAAAAATGTCATACAACTACGGTTGTTAAGAAATTGATCTATACCATATAGCTAACTCATATTTAAAAGATCGGAGTAGGTGGAAGGTCAGCATACTATGAGTTTAATATTAAAGTCAAGACAAGAGGTGTGTTCTGCAACGGGCTTTGAACTGTGGGAGAGTGTTCGAGTCGGGGAATGAGTGGTTGGAGGTGGGGTGGCACAGTACCGGTACCGTGGCCAGTTTGTACATGATGACTAGACGGTGGTAGTCTCGCCTAGTTGAGACCCTGTCCCATCCGAGCTCTTGAAGCACGTCCGAGTAGGGTGTCCTTGGCGCTGCACCTGGTGCGCTCAAGTACTTTGGAGTCGGCTACACTCATGTTGCTGAAGAGGATGGAGGCATACTCCAGCCTAGGTCGCACCAGGTTAAGGTAAGCCAGTTCCAGTGCTTCCTTGGACAACTTGCCTCGCAACCTCCAGAGGTATCCAAGTACCTTTCTGGCCTTACTGGAAGTATTCTGCGCGTGCTCGTTGCTTGGTGCTCGTTCCAGCCCAAAGCCTGGAATTATGCGGCTCACAGAGCAGTGAGTTTTTTTTTTAGTTCCTTGCGTTATTCTGAACTCCGCGTATTTTGAATTTCTTACAACCGCAGAAGTTTCGTAGTAACCAATCAATGTTTTTCATAACTGGTTCACGGTTGCTTAGTATATAGCTGTCGAAGTTCGATTGGGTACCAAGGGGACGCTATGAGTGACAAATCTCTAAGTGTTTAGTTCCTTGCTTTATTCTTTACTCGTTTTACAATTTTTTCAGCCGGAAAGGTTCCGTAGTAACGGGAGAGAGAGAACTGGTTTATTTATTAAACACACACAAAGTCATGTACAAGATCGTAGTCCTAAGACTAAATTGCCTCGTACTAAGTACACAAGAGATTATAATGGAAGGCCCTGCCAAAGTAAGTTAATCAAAAATAGTCACAATATTCCCACTCAGCGGTACAATTTAAAAGTGTGGATTTACACACACACACACACACACACACACACACACACATATATATATATATATATATATATATATATACATATATATATATACATCAGTAATAAAATCTCATTTCAATCTAAAGCAGAACTATTGAGGAAGATAAAAAAGTGACATCCAAAGTCTAACATGCATTCTTTGCCACAACTGGTACAAAGTTGATTAAATGTATCCTTTGTGTGACACACGTTGGCACAAGCACAGACGTCACAAGCTCGACTCCCCGTATTTTACAACTTTTTAACATTCTGTATGATATAACCAGTATGAATTAGGCTACAGACATCCGTTCTAAGTCACAGAGAGAGCGCAGACCTATCTCTGTCTAGTGGAAAGAGGGCCCAACTATGTTAGGTAGGGGGTTGTGCAAATAATCTCATTGGAGATACATGTTTGTGTATTTTGTTGTGTGTCCATTTGTGTTCGTTCTTCTTGGTTGGTGTGTCTGTAATAAACCGTAATCACAACAATTCACGTTAATAAGTGATTACAGATGCCTCACATCAGAAATCCCCAACTTGAAATAATGACCATTACTGGGCTGGTTGCCGCTGTTGATCACTTTTAGGCTGTTGAGTGGTGTATGAATGCCCCTAGCGATCGTCAAAATGATTCCCAGTTGGGTAAGACATCTGGTTGCTTAATTTCAAATCATCTTGAATCTTTTATTATGCAACGTGAGCCAAAGTAGTACATGTCCTGAAGTCATTGTGTACTAGAGCAACTTAAGGCTTTCCAAAACATTTTGTTTAGCCAGTCTTGCAATAACGAGCTCCTTCTCACCTTTGACTTTGACTTTATTCAGATCCACTTTTAGCTAACAACATTATGTTGCCAGCTATTCTTCCAGTGGTCTCATCACAAATAAAGTTAATTCAGATTATGCCCCAGATTATTATCACATATACGCCTGGGAATGGCAATTCTGTAGCCATATAATAGCTATTCAGGCAATGTGAATCCAACGGATGTTTGTCAAAATATCATACGTCAAAATGTCAAACGTAATCTTTACCAAACGTATTACCTAGAATAAATTTCAGTTAATCCAACCTTTCATAGATGTTGCGCAATAAACTTCATTCATTCATTCATTGTATTAGTCTTACCTTTATATTTCTAAAAGTTTTAGCTCTATCGTAAGTTGTTATTTTGGCAACGACTCCTAACAACATAATGATATTTAATGACCTTGATCTGTGGCGACCTGGTATCTTTCAAGCACATAACAAAACTCAGAACAAAAGCTTTGTCCTTCTGTTCTGCCCGCAGGGAATGTTCAACATGTGGGTTCTAAGTCAAAGGTTAATACAGCACATATGTTCATCAAACAAATGTTATACAGCTCGACATTGACGTTATATGAAGCTGTCCATAATTGTTTTCTTCGCTCTAAGTTAAACGTTACGCTTAAAATAACTCGCCCATTCTTGTTAAACCAAGTTGCAGTGAGACACATCACAGAAATGCTGTTGGTTTGAATATGGCTTTCAAGTTCAGAGCTTTTCTGGCGACCAGTCACAGTAAATGGATTAAAGCTTCTAACATTCGTAGTTCCTGTACTGTGGTCAACAATAAATACCACAAGTACCAATCGGCTTGTCGAAGCCTTGTTTACCAATACCCAGTGGCATCTTGACCTCATTCAGATGACCCTGACATAATTTGCAGTTAAGAAGTAGAAAATCCAGTACTTCCAGTCATTGTTCAGTGTTAGACAGTACATGGTTAACAAAAGAAGGATCAAGTTTTCGCTGTTTTTTTTTTCAACGTTCTTGTGAGCTAAGTCCTGCGTACCTAAATTTATGAATTTTTTTACGCGTAGTCTCGTAGTAGATACATCTGAAAATGCTTATATCTATATAATAGTGATTGATAAAAGGCAAGTCCAATAATGGTTAGCTCAAACATTTAATGTCAAAAGAAACTTTTGTTCAGAATTCCCTAGCATAAGGTGTATCATGTTATACTATTTAGATCCACTTCTCGCGCATTGGCCGCACGGTATGCTTATAGATTTATAATTCTTCTCTCCAAGCAGAGGTTAGGCTCCAACTGTTTCTGACGTTTTGTATGTGTTTTTCTCGGGCATTGTATTTTTTGCATTTTCTCTATGTCATGTGACCTAATCTCTGTCAGCACTGACTACCGGGCGGAGTAAACTTATTTGATTCCGTTGAATGATGGTGACAGTGTCCCTTTCCGAGACTTTGAATTGTCATCAGGAGTGAGTGAGTAGCAATTTTCTGCCCAGGAGTGTTCTTTTCATGCGACACGCTGAGCTCTTTGACCTCTAATGATGGCTCCCATGCATGAAAAGGCAGATTTCAAAACATGTACACATGCGAGTAAATTCATATATTTTCAGTTTCAGTGGGTCCCGACTTGGCAATTGTGACGTGTTCCTAGACGCGGTACCCGTGCAAACCCAAGGAAACGGACCACTTGCGTGTCCATAACGTACCCTTTTTGTGTAAACCCGTACGTGAGCTATGTAAACTTGTGCGTACGTGTGGAAACTATCGAGTTGTGCTTTTGTGTGCGAAAGACGCGTGCATGGCTAAAGGCCCCCTCTCACTTGACGTGCGGCACGCTTGCGGCATTGCTGCGTTCGTTCACTGCGCTACTGTTTTGTTATTTTCTCCGATTTGTTATAATTCAGATATTGCGCAATACGTAAAAGTGTGACATAGAAGACCACAAAATACACAACAAGTAAGAAAATTCGTTCTTTATCTCTGAAATTCGTTGAGCATCTTCCGAACGCAGCAATGCCGCAAGCGTGCCGCACGTCAAGTGAGAGGGGGCCTTAAGCTCTCAGTATCTCCCCAGGCCCCGACTGCGCCGTAATTACACCCTTTGCTATTCAAAGCAGCGTCAATTCTTTGATCCAGTAAGGATGATCGCATCATAACGTAAGTGTTTCTTGAATACTTGATAAAAAAATGAATAGGTAAGCACACGTGCATCCAATATGATCTTAAAATGCATGATAAAACTAGTTCCACGACCCCATACCTTTGCTAAATGATTTACATTTACAACTGGTGTTTTAACGATATCTACCATCAATTGATTACTAGGACCGACTGATCCATGTGAAACTGATGTTCCCATTGAACCTAATCCGGTTCAGTCTTAAAAGCATTTTATGTACTGTATGCCAAAAGTTTTACTGGGGGATATATGTAAAAAAACAACAACAACTAAATACCAAATTTAAGGTCGTTCGGTTGTAAAATAAGAATACTAAGGCCGACATAAACATTTGGCTAAAAAAAAAACTACATAAATCATTTTAAGGCATTTGTACAAAATCGTAAAAACATCGATCCAACTCTACCATTGTGCTAGATTCCAGGTCATCCAGTTTCAAATAACGGACATGATTCGAAGGAGGAAGATCAAGAATAAACGCCCAAAACAACATGTTTCAACTCTTACCTGTGGTGTTGGTGAAATATAAAAATTACAAGGTTTATCTGATTTGAGTTGTATCAAGCCTGTCCATTCTTACCTTTAAGAAAGTGTCTAAACAAATATTACTTAACCAGTTAGACTACAATTTGCCTTGAATAAACATTTTTTTCAAAAGTTTCGAACCAACCCAGGATGTCTTCAAAAGAAGTAGAAGCAGAGCCGTATGACGACCATTTCAAAACTGCCCGAGAATACCTGGAATTTCATCGGCCCGACCTGATGACAAAATACGACGAGGACGAAGGAGCGGGCATGCCATGGATCATGGATCAATTCCACCGGACGTTCACTGAAGGTGCTGTAGTCTGTGATGAATTTTTCTAATTTTTAATTCCTCTCTAATGTCATATCCTCCTTTAAATGCACACTTTTTGGTTTTTAATACCAGCTCAAAAAAGAACAAGAAACAGCCATGCCTTCAAGTATGTACCAGAGTTACCAACCTAGGATTGATGTGTTCAAAAATTCATACTTTCCCAGAACTATTGTAGAGTGGAACTTGTTATCACCAAGCAAAGTATCTTCTTTGGATAGTATTAAAGCACACTTGCAGATAGTTGTTCAAAATCTAGATGTGACGGAGACAGTGTAATATAACCAGCTGCTGCTGCGCCGCGTGCCTGCGAAGCTGGTGTATTACGCCAGGGGGCTATACCGGCTGAAAAGATACAGAATACACTTTTATTCCTAACTACTGTATACAACATGTTCTTTTCCATTTCTTTATCAATTGTTAATTATTGACATTTTTCTCTTTGTTATTTGTTACTGTTGATGCAGACAAAGACTTTGGTAAAAGACTCTTAGACGTTTGAACAGGTCCGTCACTGTACCCGCTGATTAGCGCCAGCCGAGTTTTTCCAGAAATCGTCTGCTCGGACATTCATCAGGTTGGGATGGGCCGTTATAGAGGGTCTACCGAAAGTGCGAAAAGGAACGAAAAGGAACGAAAAGGAACGAAAAGGAACGAAAAGGAACGAAAAGGAACGAAAAGGAACGAAAAGGAACGAAAAGGAACGAAAAGGAACGAAAAGGAACGGAGTATGAAGCAAACTTAAATAAAATCAATGAGAATATAAGGAATCGGTACTGCGGGCGTTAGAAGCCTATGAAACGTGTTTTATTTTTACACCGCTGTTTCAGGCTGTTGTTTTTGTGTGGCTAAATTATTCTTTGAAGATCTGCGAAATACAAAGAAACGGAACTGAGATAAGAAAGTAAGGACTAAAATTCAGTGGGTGGTAAATAAATATCGATTATTATACATTTTCAGGATGAGGCAAGATTGTAACGTTGTTGTTGTATTTGGGTGGCTTTTATTCTCCCTAGAGGGGAGCGCCGCATGCAAATGACCCGCGAAATCCGGTCAGGAAAGATATGCTAATAAACTGCTGCCCCACGAGCATGACAGCTCCTTTCAACAGGGCCAACAACATGGTTTTCTGGAGACTGGAGACATATCTTCTCGCTCGTTCACAACGAAAGAAAAGCTGTGAAAGGATAGACATATATACATTGTACCAATAAGATTTCATCAAGTTGTACCATGAGTATTCATCATTTTGGCGGGAAGAATTTGCCAACGTGAGGTGCCAACGTGAGGAATTTGTGCAAAGGATATTGGGAAATACAATTTCTGTCAACAATTTTCCCGTCATATTCAATACAAATAAATTTCTGCCTCTTGCGACCGACATCAGGCCCTCGCTGATGACAAAAAAATCCCAATGCCGGCTTTAGATGTCCTGGTTGCAAAACAAATTTAAGGCGTTGTATTAATATTAATGAAAGTGTGAAAAAAAGGAAGGAAAAATAATTCCCAACATGCTGGGCTCGAACTTCCGATCGTCGACTTCCCTGGGTTCGAACATGCGACCTATATTTCTCTAAGGTCAAGGTCAATTGTGCAATACATATACTTGTAACTTTCTTTTGCTAGCATTGCATTTTTTTAAACAACTATATCCACATAGCATGGCTTTTTATGATAAAATATGCGCAATCGTTCTCGACATAATCCATTTCTTCTTGTGAAATTTTATAATATAAATGTAATATGGATATTCTAAGGAATGTTATAACCACATTAACAAGTGCATGAGCATAGATATGCATAGATAGGTCTCATCAATAGCCATTCCTCCATTGAACCATTGGGGCTATAGGAATTTCGTGGAGGAAGCCGCAAAATGCCAAAGTAAAGCCCGTTTCATATGCATTTGCCGATCACAGTTTACTGTTGCCTTACATTACCATTGATTTTATTTCAAGTTGCTTCATACTTCGTTCCTATCCGATCTTTTCGTTCCTTTTCGTTCCTTTTCGCTCCTTTTCGTTCCTTTTCGTTCCTTTTCGTTCCTTTTCGTTCCTTTTCGTTCCTTTTCGTTCCTTTTCGTTCCTTTTCGTTCCTTTTCGTTCCTTTTCGTTCCTTTTCGTTCCTTTTCGTTCCTTTTCGTTCCTTTTCGCACTTTCGGTACACCGGTTATAGATACGAACATTACAACCTTCATTCGTTATCAAGTCTTTTGCCGTTTTGATGTGATCCTATGAATGAGCAATTGTAAGTCATTTTATGATTAGTCGAAAATTGGTTATTTGACCGTGACCTTGACTCCTATAGCAATAGACATGTTTTATTATGACATGCAAAATGCCTTTATGATCAAACAATTTTAACAATGAGATTCCAACATCTTAAGGGAGCCTTAGCGGAGGTCTGGAAATGGAAGAATGGTGATGCTGACGCTTTTGACTGGAGCCTTGCAATAAAGCTTGTCACTGGATTGGAGGGCACAATGTAAAGGAACTGTGACGGATTAAATATACATTATAGAGAGTCCCTGTTATGAAAAATGAATAGATATTTTGCATGCATTGCGTGCTGCTTTGTATTGTAATCCCCTTGTCGGGCAGGGATGATGCTATAAACATTCCTCACATACTAGCTGCGTTAAAAATGAGCTGTCTAAACATCTCTATTCATCTTAAAATGTAAGCCAAACGTCTTGGTATTTATGTGCCTTGGACACATGCACCTATGCTTTGATAATTCTTTTGCATGATATGGCAGATGAATGTAGTCACAATGGGTATACTATGTTCTGTCTATGAATGCACATTTAAGGACCAAACGTGGTTTTATTTCGAATCTTTATTAACCCCCTTCCTATTTGGGGGGGGGGGGGGGGGGGTCAAGGAATGTGTTGGGTTTTTTTATTGGAATTTAAGGTGGTTTTTGCCCGGAAAGCTACCCCGTTCATTCCTTTTTTTTCTGGGCCAAGGGGGGAAGAACGCCCAGACCCGCTGAGAAGTGCCCTCAAGGACACCGGGTTCTGTGACGTGCATAGGGAGAACCCCCTACACCCGGGTGTGTTCCGTCCGTTCGATACCGTCATCTCTGCGTTCTGTCTGGAGGGAGCGTGTTTCAACCAAGGAAGGTAAACGTACGTTCGGGCCATTTTAATTACGTGGATTAGAAAATCTAGAATCGTTTAAAGAATGTCAATTTTACACTTTCATTTCAGGTAAGCCTTAGACGAGACTATTAAACTTTGGATAATTTCTATTATTTGTTTTGAGGAGAGGACTATCCATGCGGTATAAGCAAATGCGACATATTAGAAACACACGTAATACATGATTGTAAAGAATAAAAGCAGTCACTCAAGTAACTGGATATGATTTTGGAAACTGGTCTTTTATAACTTAAATATGAAAGAAGACAATTTTAGATGTCCAATAGGAGACATTGTAAGACAAAGTCAAGCTGAAGACAATTGGCTTTCCAATAGAAATTGAGCTAAGGCATAATCAAGCTGAAGATAATTTTGGATCTAATCTTTATCGACGTATCTATTAACTACAATTATAAATATCGATATGAAGTACAAATATAATGGTCACAACTTACCTTCTGAAAATGTCATTGTTTAAGGTCCACCTACGTAATCGCCATGAGGAACATGTGCACACTCCTGAAGCCAGGTGGCTATCTTATCTTCATGACTTACATCGGGGTGACCTATTATGTCGGCATGGACGGCAAGGAGGACCCGGATAATCTCCGCCTCGACACAGACTTCGTCTTGAAGAGTCTATCTAAAGCGGGCATCACGGTTCTAGAGACATCTGAATTCAAAACCCCTGATAGGAAGACATGCAAATATAGCGATGTAAAGAGTATCCTGTATGTTGTGGGCAGGAAAGCTTAAGGTGGTTGCACTTGCGTCACTGCGGGGTTCGAAAGATACTCAACGAATTTCAGAGATAAACAGCGAATATTCTTACTTTTTGCGTGCTTGTCGTCTTCTAAGTCATACTTGACCGTATCATGCAATAGCTAAATCATAAAAAAAATCGGAGAAAATAACAAAACAGTGACGCAGTGAACTAACCCCGCTGTGACGCAAGCTTGACGCAAGTGCAGTGAGATGCCACCTTTAAGGACACCATTCGCTTGCCCTGGGCAAGAACAAGATGGATTCGTTTGCATTGTTACCTTTGAGGGATATGATGACCCAAGAACTACATAAACAGATAAGATTAAAGAAAAAAATCAGCGAATTCGTAAAATTAATAAATCTGTAGAAAAACCGTCGCCGCGGCAAACTGAAAAGCTATTGATTTGCATGGATTTATGTTGCCCTTTACATTTTAGGAAAAGGTCACTAAATTTGGTGGCTCTAGTGTAAGCCGTTCAGTTTGTGTTATCTGACAAGACACCTATCCATCTTCATTGCTACCTTGTCCTCCAACGACCTAGAGGTCAAGGGACTAGGTAGGTAGGTATGCGGCAAGAAAGTTGGGGCGGGCCTGAAAAGCTACATCATTACGTCTAGGATACTCGCTGTAGTGCGGCCGGTGGGGTTTTGAACAAAATAAACGGTGGTATCGACAGGAAAAACCCCCCAAAAAATCAACAGGAAAATATCTTTATGACGGGAATCGACTGAAGGATTTGCACAGATGGTAGGCTATGGTATATCGGTAATTAATAAGTCCATTCACACCATACTAACATTCTTTATTCAATATATGTTATCGGTATTATTCAATGGTAAGGTTGATAATTGCTCATTTCAGCCTCAGTGTTTATAGATTACTGACAGGTATGTTATGTTTTATAGGGAATAAAACTAACGGTATGTAATGTATAACAGGCTGCAATGCTTTTAATATATGAATGTAAACAAGTATATGTATGTATATGTATGAATAAACTATTATATATTATTTTAACACAGGCAGCGTTTTTTAAAATATTAAATCAAACATATATTTTGTTAAAGGAGCGTATTACAGATTTAGAGCAAAATATGTTTCCCTTGAACATCATGGCAATGGGCATAGTTTTACTACATCAAAACATATTAACTTACTCCTGGATTAAAGAGCAATCAAACAGAAAATGTATTCTTATCACAAAAAGACAACCTGACATATGAACAAAAATAAAAAAAAAACATTCAGTCTATTTGGTCCGTTTTAAATTTGTCATAAAGCATATAAAACGTATAGGTTGGATGATTCGTAAGATATCACGTGAATGGATGTCGATATTAAAACATTTACATACACATAGACAAAGGCAAACTAATATTTCAATACAAAAAATTCAATGTACACTCGAACAATATGACGTCTAACCGAATGATATATATGAATGAATTTTGAATGAATTTTATTGCTCAACAATCGCACAGGGTACAATGTATGGCAATTAATAGCAACTAATACCTATACAGACAATAGTACTAAGAGGCTACATACAAAGCAACAACAAAACATTATCGATAATAGTACAGTTATGTATGATTAATCTGGTCTCACATTTGGAATACATTATATATCACGTCCTATGTACATATACATGAAGCTATTCATACTCATACAGGTTATACGACAGCGTTTAAGAATGACACACAATATTTGCGCCATGGCCATGTTAGTTTTGTCCTCAGTTCAAGACTAGTCAGACCATCTAAAGGGTACTATCATATCTAGCATTATATTTGTCAAGCCTTTTCAAAACCTGCCCAACTGACTCAAGTAAATCTGGCGGCGTGTCTTTTGTAACCTCTGGCTTCTTCGTCGAGATATTGGATGTGGCGCCCCTTAATTTTGTTCCTGCACTTGATATACTTTGTTTAATAAAGACAACAAGCCCGGCATGGTTTGGATTAACAGCATGTCTGTCCTGCGCATATATATCCATGATGATGGCCATGAACATGCTTAGTAGGAAGAACTGCATCATCACCTGGTACCAGAAAAACATCAACGGACCTAATATTCTATTTCCGTCAACAAGATCCTCGAAGTTGAAGCTACCCAACATCATAACAAGAAGGCTCTGCAAGCTTGAAGACATGTTTCTAAAACCTTGCAACTTGCTACCAAAGACCAAAGTTGCCATCACGGTGAAAGCTGTGACTATTATTCCAACTGTAACCATGAAATTTGCGACGTGTTTGAAAGATTTCTTCATCGTTGTAGACAAGGCGTACACGTGGGAGTTGATGCGCAGTATGCGGAGAAACTTTAGAGTAGTGCAGCATATGAACAGACCCAGAAGAACGCTGTAGATCTGGAGCCAGTTGATGGCGTCTTTATACATGTTAAAATCATCGCTACCGGCTGCTCTCTGCTCCGACAAGTCGTCAATGATGCGTTGTGTGTAGAAGTACAAACACAGAGTGCAGAGACCGACAGCAACGGTGACCAGTTCCAACCAATTCCAGATCCCGTGTACGTATTCCAGAGGTCGGAAGAAAAGCTTCTTGCCTGAGGTAGAGAATGAAATACATATATATTATATAGACATATGCTAGTCATTGGTCTAGCGGATGTTCGATGTCAACGTTATGCAAACTCGAATAAACCAGCGTTTGTGGCAAAAAAATACATGCTCTGCTAGAAGAGGGGCACAACACCTTTGAAACTACTTAGCATAAGACCTTCACAGCGTTAAACCTGGCCACACATAAAATACGATTTGTGGTTCTGTAACGTTAGACAACAGACTTTCTCACCTTCTTCAAAAGCGAAATACAGAAGAAAAAGCACCAAACAGCTCCTCAGAAAAAGCAGTAAGACGGCATCGTGTTGTATCAGACGCACGGTGACGACTTCAGTACTTGTAGAAGCTGCTCCTAGATTGTTTAACTCCACTACCATTGATATGATAGAAAACAGGTTCACATGTGGGTTGTACAGTGTGAATTCTACAAAAACTGCACGGGTCTTATCGTCCAACCAGTTGTGTTGTTGTAAGTAGGCGGCCATGTTTAAACTAGACTGGTTTGTTGTTCCCAGAGAGGCGATGAAACCGCCTCCACGGTAGGTGCCATGTTGTCCAACATACGGGAACCCTAGGTATTTAAAGAAACAATTGACATACAATGCTTTAAAATACATTTATAATATTTTTGCTGGCGGATGTTGAATTCCTTTTTAGTAATAATTAGGTTGTATAGTCGTCGGACGCAAAATGGAGGGTTTACCGTAGCCATCTGATCACCTGTGAAATTTACTCGGTGTAAGTCCAAGTCTATCATTTGATGGGTAGAAATGCAAGCATTGGTAATTTTCCATGGTTTCATTCACAAACAAAAACTAGCCATATTTGAAAAGGAACTTAAAGCATACCGGTTGCGAAAGACATAGCTGGAGTATATTTCCACATATCTTGCACGTGAAACAGATCTGTACCACAGTCAGTATAGTTGAGAGATATCGTAGCATTGGAAGGTACGAATGTATCGTTATATTTATCATTCTTGGTAGAGTTGTAAAAAATCCAGCCTTGGTTGAAATTCCGCTTTTCAGATTCACCGTCCGAGTACGCCAAGGTACACCAAGATCCTACTGGCAGCATATTTAAGGGCATCTCACAATGGAAATCTAAAATTTAAAGATAACGGAATTTATGACATGGTATGATATTGCATACTTAATATCATATCATATTATTATGACTTTTTCATCATTTTTCTTAGTATGAAACCTAATCAGTGCTGGCATATTCCATGATTAAATTTTTGTTCAAATTCTAGAATTTTCAGTCGCTCGTTAATGTTTTCTGATGACGTTTATGTTTACAATTAAAAACGTTCTTGATGTAACTATTTACTTCTTTGCTTAAAGGGGCACTTACCTCTTTTCAACCTGACCTGTCGTAGTTTTACCGGTCCGAGCAAGTATGAGAGACATAAAATATCTTTTGGTTTGCCTCCGTCGTTACACAATGTGACTGTATACATCGCAGGGATAAAATGTATAGTGAGCCAAGTCCAAAATGACGAGAGGTCCTTGACCTGCAAAAGAATATCAGTGTATTCTATAGGTCTTTAAGTCCAGCACAATTTACTGAATAATTTAGACAATCTTGTAGGTTAAACCAAGTTCAACATCAATATCAATGATTGTACTCTTAATGACACGATATGACATTGTGACAAAATATGACATTGTGACGTCACAATACGTCAAAACGATATTAAAATTACAGAAAATATAAAACTTTACTAGTTCATTATCCCATCCAAATTTGGTGATCGTAACCGAAGCCGTTTTGAAATTACGAGAAGGGGGAGGGTCCCCGAAATCCCAAAAAAGCCCACTGTAGATAGAGTTAACACATAATGTAGGCTTTACCAGTGTGAAACTGACGTCTCCACCACCAAGTATAACATTCTGTACATGTTGAGTCATATGGTAAGCCATGGGACTTCTTTCAATGTACGAAGTCATCATGAGAACAGTGAAGAACACCGCGAACACAAGAACCTCGAGAACAACTCTTCGCCGTTTTCTCTTCTCTCTTTGTTCAGTGAGGGTGGTCTCAATAGACGATGAGCCTTTGACACCAGCCGGGGTCTGTAATGTCGTTATTGATACATTCTTACTTAAAAAAAAAACAAAATATATTTTGTATCGCAAATCAGAAAGAGGAATTCAAGGGGCTTATGGCCAGACATGCAAATTCTGGATAGACCTAATTAGTGTGTTATCATATTGTTAAAACGACCTCTTTCATATGGTGAATTACCCAAGAAGATATCAATTAGCTACACTGGTTGATGTGTTTTTCTTCTTTCCCGGTTGCCTTACAACAAAAGATATTGTGATTCAATCTACAATTGACAGCGTCGCTCATATAAAAAGTTAGGGCATAATACCTTTTTGTCTTCGAGATTGAGGTGACTTTGCTTATCTTTCTGGAAATATCGCATGAATCCTGTGGCCGTCGTTGAAGGGTTGGGACTATTTAGGGTCGCCTTTTAGTAAAGAAACAGTCACGACATGACACACTTAGTTATTTTCATTTGTCCAGCGTAATTATAATAAAGATGTTATTAAATAAAACTACAATATAACAAATTAACTAGAACGCCAAGAGTCGTAAAAAAATTGAAATGATACGATTCAGAAAACTTCTGATGTATTTATGAGCACAAAATACCTGCAAATATTCCTCGTCTTTGTCTAAAGATGAGGGAGGTGGATCCTCGTCTTCAACTGGCCTCTGTATTATTGTCAATGAAAGGCAGCAAAATTAGAACTCATATTACAATTATAAATATGCCCATGGGGCCCGCCACTGTAAGTAAAGAACTTATCGTACAAGTACGAACATTTTTAGATAATGTTTTCGATGTCGATTCTAAAAATCATAAGACATATCACATTGTGACGTCATTAGATTAGTCTAATTTATGCATATTTGATTATAAAAAGATATGCTGACTGAAATTTTTTATGTAGGAAAATTGCAATAATGTAGCAAAAAATTAATGATATCTTTGTCATAAAGAAAGATTGTTTTCTTGATATCAAAAAAATTGTTACCAACTAACCAACTTAATCTTAGCAAACGTGAAAAAAAAACAGCTGCTAGTCTTTCAGACGATATGCGACATGGAAGTTTGGCGAGCCTACCAGACCACCCCCCACCAAGCACCCCCCCCAGCACCCCCACCCCCCCACAGGTCTGATAAGTTAATCACGTCAGGTAAATACATCGAAATATTAAATATTTCGTAAATAAGTGGGTCGCCTTGTAAGTGTGTGTGTGTGTGTTGCTCAAACCATAAATTCACTCTTTGTAAGATATGTTTTATTATGTGAGTCTAAGTTAGTATTGTTGATCCATGGATTTCTTAGCTAGAATGTACACGTTAACAAAAAACAAGAATGGGGGTACCTTGGCAAGTAAAGCAAACACAAGTGCAATGGAGAGCAGTTTGAATGGTTGCATCAAGAATACGTCAGTGACAAACGTCGTCAAAAACGTCGCGACCCAAGCTTCTGCCTTCGCACGTCCGAAACTCAGCGTGTACAGGACGGTGAAGAACGCCGCCGTGAAGCCTGCTGCCCAGAGCAGTAGCCATGCTGTAGGAGTAGAATAAATCAGCTAAAGTAACACCGTTGAAGAGATTCATTAGTCACGCATGTACGCCGTTAATAGAGTTGAAAGCTGCTAAGCTGAACCGCAACGATGGCTGGGAGCTGCCCAAGTCCTACTTACCCCGACTCTGCAACTCTCGCAACTCTCGCGAGAACTAGATCACTCCGTGAGCGAGATGGACTGATAGCCATAAAAAGTCGGAGGTACTAGGTACGTGTTTTACCTTCAAAAAGTAGTCACTGCTTGATGAAAACTATACTAACAAAAGTAATATGCTTTACACGAGTCAATGATTAACAAAATACACCACTTTAACTTGTTATTGTTAACGGCTGTCAACAGAAAATAAATCATATCGCACGTATCAATACAAATCAGATGGCACTGCCCTACTGTATAAAAGATTAAAACATCCACGCACCAATATAAATTATCCACCATGGAAGGAAAAACTTGGTATTGTTTTCCAGTTCGTTGGTCTTTGCATTTGGAAAAATGGGCTTCTCCCTGCCTGTCGATGTTCTGTCAGAATCTACTGACGGACCGCTGGAAAACTGAGGGAACCTCTGGGCTTTCACCCCATACGACCATGCTGTTGGGACATCTGGATCGTCGCTGGAGGCTGTAATGGCTATTGTGTTGTCTTCAGATTTACTCCGCGTGCCTGTTGTATTTGCCTTTTTATCTTTAATGTCGGGCTTCGTTGTCGAGTCGGAGTGTCGAAATAAGAAAACGATGAGCAGATTGACGGGCAAGATGATAACTGCGCTCTGGATGCTGATTATTACCTGAAAAAAGATTATATTATGCAATATTACTGCATAGTAATCAGTCAACTTTATCAGAAATGGTCCTTGTTGGGGATAGATGCGAAAGTTTATTTTCTTGCAAATTATATACAAGAACGTGAAATGGAAACTAAATATAGGTGGAAGATCTATTGGCAATACAATGTACACAAGTCGATAAAGATATGGGATTTACTTTCAGACTTTTCTTTCCTCTGCGAAGAGTGATGGATGTCATCACTCGACTAGTCCGGAAAAAAATCTCATGACTTTTAATTAGTTGTAGACATGTTGATATTGTTTACCTGGGTGTCTAATAATAACCTCTATAAACGTAAATAAAATATCGTTTCTTAATTTTACAACCAACACATCTATTATAAGATTTTTTAAATGGTACTGTATCTACCTCTGCCCAGGAAATAGGTGAATTGATGATCAGTCCCGCGAATCGGATCGGGGCCGGCGGGTCAAAATCGTCATCTCGACCGAAGAACATGATGTTGGTGAGCATGGTGCTGTAGAGCAGCGTCAGGCAGCAGGACAGGCGCTGGACACGGGTGAACGGGCTCCGAGCAGGGCGGCCCAGGACTGAGAACCATACATGGTCATCGTTCATGTCCCTGTTAAAATAAAAAGTTGATGGGTCGATATATATAAACTTGAAAGGAAAACTTGTAAAAAAAACATTTTGATAAGATAATACTATATGTAGCATAATACAATTTGGTACCCCATCAAGTATGATTAAAAAACTAAAATGTTGTGTACTGTCTTATAAGCTTTATAGGTAGAAAATGTTACAAAATGGTTAACTTTAAGGATCAACTACGCAGATAAATTATTTCTACCGTGCCTTCATTAACTTACCTTCCGCTTTTGGCTAGGAACAGGTTACGGAAGGAACTTATCTCGTCTGGTTCAGCTTTAGGAAGGACCCGATGGACTTTACCGTCGTCTTCATCTGCCGCCAGCCATCTTTATTAGATATTGATTAAAATCAATATTGGTTATTTAAATTAATTCTATTTATTGATATTTCAGACAATGCAATTAATGGTAAAAGGGTAAACCCAGCTCAACTCAGCCGACACATACATTCATTTAAACTTCTCATAGAATACACATAATCGGCTCAAATGGTTAGTGTATATACTTCAAGTGATACAACAAGGTCAAGGCTAAAGACAAATCTTCTGGAGTAGAACATAAGTTAAACTTGATATACAGGTTTGGAACTTGAGTGTAAGAGTACACATACAGGTTAAATTGATAATGTAAAAGTTACTTATGCAAAAACCTCTTCCCCTAATGAAAACACTTGTAGTTCACGATTTTGACTTCCAACCAGAGGCTTACCTGTTGCACAGAAAAAAGCTGGTCTCACCAGACCCTCTGTTCGTCACGACTATCTGCCTCAGGAACCTAATATAGAAGCAGAATAAAACTATAATTCGTAGCTTTGCTGCTATACCTCTTCAGCATAAAGAATATACGGCATTTTAGCACTCTATGATACACCCATATGGAAGCTGAACGAACGACACGTTGTCTCACGGGCCCGTCAGTTCCCCTGCAGTACCAAGGAAAGTCGGTGCTAGGGGGACCAAAATCTAATCATTTCTAGCTTTCGTCACAGCACTCCAACACACCAAGTGTGAAACCAATCCATCAAGCCATTTTTAGTTATCTTGTTCACAGTACAGACAGAAACGCAAACGCTGTTGAAAACATGAACCCTATGAAATATTCATGAATCCTTCTGCTATGGATTGATAACAAGTTACTTACCATCCGGGGCTGTTACCGCTACTGTCGTGCAACACACGCACGTGACTTAGACCTCCCAGTGGTCGCTCTGTAGACACAAGAAAGGAATCCACGCTGCCCTTCTCAAACAGAAACCGTGTTCGGTCACGAAGAATAAAAGTATCGGCTTCTTCATATAGGCTATTAAGCGCTATCTTCACCTGAAATCAAAGAAAGTTTTGTATGCCGGGATTATCATTTTGCTGTTCTACTTGATAAAACAAACTAGTTAAAGAACTGACCTTTTCAACAGCAATTTTATATTATAATCGTATAGGCCTGATAAAATAGCCTGATGAAATTATACCATTTATTATTAACAACTATTCGTCTTAGGGTCGTGATGACTATCATCCAAAAATCCAACGATTTGAAAGAATTTACATCATTACCTTAAATGCTCATGTTGCCAATACCTTTCACAACCATTGGAATATTTTAACGACCATAGAAAAAACTTTATCAATAAACACGGGATACAATCGGGATACAATCTACAACTGTTTAAGTCAAGGGTTAACACACATCTTTCTTCACTATACAGTATTGTAACCCAAAACGTCTAAGTGGCTCCAACAGCCTTGTTTTGCGGTAAACTTTAAGTAAATAATAAAAAAAAAAACAGTGGGAAGGAAGGTTAATAGCATTTGATTGCAATGCCCTGTATTGCATTACCTCTGCTGTGGTGCCAGCGTTTGTTCCGAATCCAGTATAAACAGTGATGATGTACTGACATTCCTTCCGGCAGTTTAGCACATGGCCGGGTAAGATTCCGACTCCCGCCTGGATAAACCAAAAATGATTTAGCCAACTCAACTGTTCTTGGTCCATTTACTCTTATTAGTCGAAATGCATATGTATTATAATTGACTTAACATTGATATTTTCAAATTGATACACTACACTGAAAACAGAATGATAAATACCTTCTGCACATCTTTTCGATCAGTTTTCCTTGACCAAACGACGCCGGGAAGATATAAAACAAATACTGTCAAAACCACGATGAGACCTATTGGGTTTTCCAGTAAAAGTTTTAAGTCCGCCAAAACTTCAGGGATCTTCAGAGGGTTTGGCGCAACAAAGGCAGCAAATTTGGTGAGGTGGTTACACCGGCAATGGATATGTGTGATGTTGGAGAGCAGACCTTCCTGTAAAAGAATGAAGAACTGGTTTGTAAGTAGTTTTTTTTGTGTGTGCATTTTCAGATAAGTTGCAATATATTTACAGCCATATACTAACAAACATTGAGCTTTTTAAAAGCATCCTTAAAAATATAATTCAAAAAGCCTTGAGAAAAAGTCATCAGTAAAATAATACTATACTTTAAAGTTATATAACTAACCAACCTGGCAGCCGTCAGTCTTCCATAAATGTATGTCTTCGTCAAAAAAGACACAAACACTTTCAAAGACGTAGAGAGTAAAATTAACCATCTCTTGCCAAGCTAAGTCTTCTTCGGAGCCAAATCTGACACCTAAAATAAAAAAGTGAGGTGAGATGAAATGCTGCTAAAATTGAAGTGAAGAGCTACGATAGTCAAATCTTGAACGTATCGTCAATCTTTAATCTGAATTGAGTAAATTGTATAGCAAAAATATCCTATTTCCAGCATACATCTGATTGTACTGCTATAGTGCTTGTCGTACACCTAGACTTGTTTCTTACGTATATCGTGAGCAAGTGACATATGCTTTAGATTTTACCAACAATGAAACTTTAATTAAGTTATAATTACTGTTATAGGATAATGCCGGATAGCATTTACCAATGTGATATGGAGTCAAATTGTCCACATCAGACTGGGTTATGTTTACTTCCTGTGCTGGAAGCAGCCACTGGTAGGAACTGGAGTTAAGAAACGTTCCATTCGTCCAAGGAATGGACACTATCTGATCATTTGGTAAGGGTAAAACAGCTGTCCAGTTGTAGACATCAGGTGTTGGAGGTCCATCAGTCTTGAGAAACAATGAAATGTCTTGGGGAAAGACTGTGTTGTTGAAGATAAGACTGAAGCTTAAAGCTTCTTGTGCTCTCTTAACATAGAACTGAAAAATCTGTTGTGAAAACAATGAAAAATATTTAAAGTAACTTATAATTGAATAAAAAACGAGATACAAAAATCCGAATTGTTTATCTGGGAAACATTACAATTACATAATATACATAATCATAGTTCCGATTGTTGTTTCAATTAACATACCGATCTTTAAATGCATGTGATATCGAAAAAAAAACTTTTTAAAAAAGTTTTTTTTTCGTCTCTAAGCTCAATCTGTGTTTACACAACTTAAATTACATCGTCTTAAATTCTTTATTTTAGTAATCCAGGCTGCTTTAATGTGAACCTTTTTTTTAGAAATCTCACTCGAACGTTAAAACAGTGGTATTAACTACGCATTCAACAGTTATGCACGCACAAGATAAGCATAAGAAACTTTTATCAGATACGTACAACTTGAGAAGCTCCGTTAAAAACTTACTAAACTTATAACAATATAATAAATGCTTTTCACCATCTGTTAGACACATTTTTAACAGACTTACCGTCATGTTACCTAGAAGTGCAGATGCCTCAAACACATACATTGTTTCTTCTAAACTATTGTTCTTTCTTCGAGTTAAGATGTCGATCGGCTCCATCAAACCGGAAACAGGAATAGTAACTTTTCCGCATTTTAGATTCAGACCAATGACGTCAGAGCGAATAGTATGAGAGTTGTTGGAGTACTCATATGGATTGAAGTTGGACTCTAAAAACTAAAAAAAAAATTGTTATTGATATACACATCTGCCAACCAAAGACCACGTCTTAAATATGATTTATTCTATGTGAGTGTTCCACTGTAAAATGATGACTGTATGTTTGAAGGCGCCAAACATCAGCATTGCTACTTTGAAATCCCTATCTATATTGCCTTATTACAATTTCATTAAAGTTACAAAAAAAGTACCGTCCAACGTCCTATACGTCATGTATCTTTTGTTGTGTTTTAAAAGATTTTTGAAAGATTTTTTTTACGTTGGTACCTTTACGTTTTACTGTCTAAAATTATAAATGGACCAAGCTTTGCACAGAAATCGCCACTTTGATTGCACGATTTTAAATGGTTATAATGTGATTGTAATAGGCCATATAGAAAATGCAAATAGGGAATAAAATACCTGGATCCCAACGTTTTCCTCCGATGAACAGTTACCCTTTAGTAGAGCGGAGTATGATGGTACCCTGGCTAAAGAGTTGCTGACTCCTCTGACGTGGTAGACCTTTTCCGAGTCATCGGTTTGGTTTTCTCGCTGAATTCGAACGTGCATCTATGAATAATATTCCAAAATACATAATTATTTACAATATTTATAATTTTTAAAATACACCATTAGCACAATAAGTGTATATCAAAAGGTATGAAGTGGTACACCATCTTAAGCTTGAATTCTGCAATGTTGAAATGATAAATCCGGACATTCAAAGAAGACTGATGAAATCCTTAGCCTTGTCGTTTCCAAGATAAAGGATATTAGATATTTTCATCGATGTTTATAATCATTGAGTTTAACTGTGTCTTGCCTGTACCGAGTGAACAATGTGAGTTAAATGATATTCGGCAACCATCTTGGCTGAGCAAGATTGAAACGTTCTCAAATGAACAGTTTATTTAAGAGTATTTGATATATACCTGACGCGAGAAGATGTCAGCAAAGATCTGTCTATCGGGGTACTCCGGGAAAAGGTTGTTCAGGTACAAATCGTCCATGATGTCCAACGCTTCAAACCCGATGGTGGTGGCCTCTTGGTTCTACGTGGTTACAAATACGCTAAGTTATCGTCATTATTCTGAATTTTCCATATCACCAAACGACGACGACAATAATCAATCAGAAGACTATAAAAATTATATCAGTTACAAGGAATGAGCAGATAGAGCCAGTTGAATAATATGAATCTATAGATGTCTAATATCTTACCAGATTATATCACAAGAATTTAGTTGAACGCGCGCATCTTTTTTGTTGTCATCTAGCTTCTAAGACAATACAATCTAAAACCCTGTTTCCTTCAAGCATGACATATTGCTTACTTTGAGCAGTTTAGTTGTGTAAGATTCTCCGGCTTGATGCTCCAACGCAGCCATTTGATGAGATGCCATGAATACGTTCACAATCCCTAAGTGAATAAATACAAGAGTCTTTTGCAATAAAATCCAATCTACTTTTTCTAACATTAGTTTTAAAAGACCATTAAAAGCATTGAATCTGCATATTCATGTAATATAGGTCATCTAAAAGATACTCTCAATGAAAAAAAATATCGTGCACAACAAGAAGCAGACACGCACAAAAACACTTACCGGTAAAAATTATTGCTGTTAATCCGTTAACTTCCTGTACAGATATCATTGTCAGGTTTCTTGATAGGTCTCTTGTTTTGTTAAATGATGATTTTAATGTGTGGCCTGCTATCACCTGTAAAGGTACAATTAAATATTACAGTTCAATTGTTAGCACACCTCCTATTCAAAAGATAAAAGGGCTTAATGCAGAGAAATTTACACATTTCCTTGATGTTAACATGTTACATTCATCTAGGCAGAATGTATTGATAAATAATGAAAGAAAATTCACAATGATCAAAGAAAAAAATGGTACTATGTAAATAAAGTTATTTTATATAGTTACCTGTGACTGTTCTGATAGCTGATAAGTGGCATTCGTTACCATGACAATGGACAGAGCCACACCCAAGATGGTCTCTTTATCGTTTATTGGCACTGTCCATAGTCCGTGTATTATTTTGTCTGTTATCTGCATAAATAATGAAGAGATAGAAATATAAACATGTTTTATGCCTCCTTTTTTCATTCCATTATTGCAAAATATAAAATATGACTACTGCAACATTACATCTTGTCGAGGGCTATACCGGTCATTCCATTACATAACGGTCAAAATTTAAATGTTACCTCAATTGTGTCGTGCCCATTGTGCGTCAGGTATCTTGTCACATATGAGGCAATAACAGATCCTGTCAGGGCCGTTTCCAAGTCCCTTGTATGGAGCAGTGAAAAGAAGGTGCCATTTGGGTATGTCATGAAGCCATCCATGTATTCTTCGAATTGAGAGATACTGGGAAAACGTATCTGTAGGGGATAATATACTATATTTCATTTTTTTACGGAACACAACTGGTGAAGAAATAGATTGTATGAAACCTGATATCTAATTTGTTGTTGTACAATAGTATTTGATATATTTGTAAAGAGAGAGAGAGAGAGAAAGGGTTAGAAAGCTTTATTCCCAAAAAGTTACATAGGGTACAGTGCATAAAGTAAGAAGATTTTTCAAATCGTATTATACTTTGGGGAAATTCAAAAACAGATAGCAAACATTAGCGTAGTCCTAAATGCATGCACACGTAAGACATAATTTTTCAAGACATTTTTTCAAGCATCAAGGTGTTCTAAAAAAAGACACCCATAGCAATTTTTCGTCTTTGAATTAATGGTGTCCATAGCTAAGTTCAGCCTTCTGACGTAACACAAACCTGAACTGGCGGCATATCAAACTCGATGAACCTTCCGTCCACAGAGGAGACACGGACGTGAACAATGACGTCACCAGGAAACACGTCGAGCATAAATGTATAAGGAACCTAAGAAGGACAAATAATAAGACCTTAGATTACAGGCGAGTCTTAATAAGCAAAAGTAAGTAACGAAATGTTTACTGATGCTTATAAAAATAATACGAAATTTCTTGCCTCCCTAAAATGTTTGTATTTTCTAATTCATTATTGCCAGTTTCTCACTGGTTCAAAGTACTTTTTAACAGACTCCTTCATAAGACAATGACAACATGCTCACAGTGGAAAATAGAAGGCAGAAAGTGATATAACCTTTCATAGAATCTTTCTGGGACCTTTGAACTAACTTCCTGTCAGTTTCAAGGGAGTACACATTATCTTAAGCTGTACAGAAAAAAAGGAGCAAAGAGAATGAGAAAAAAGAAAAAAATAATCGTCCAGGAAGATGATTATCTTACCCAGTAACGAAGAGGTTGTCTGGTGTATGCAATGTCCACAGGTGGAGTATTTCCAGGAAACCTAACATCAGCCAGGTTACCTGTGTCCGTAACTTGAACCAGTGTAAACTCTGTCTCAACCGGACCCAGTGGATCGGTGAACTCTGAAGTATGAGAAACAAATATAAATCCCCATTTTCTACAAAAAGTGATATTTAAGTAATTTTTAGATTTTGCTATCCTCCCTCCGACAATAAAAATTACGACCAAATCGCGAGACAAAGAATAAGGTTAAAACTTTTTTTGGGTGGGGTGTTCAAAATGTTAACATCACTAATCAAAACATCCTTAGAAAAATCGAAAAATTAAAAAGAAATAAAGAAAAGTTAATAAGCATGTGGTTATATAATTCCCATATCAATTTTCAAATGGTTTAAACTTCAGAAATATTCTCCTGTTAGGGATTCTTTTCTACGGAAGTAAATCTTAAAAATGAATAAAATAATGGTCTGTTTAATCTTACTGCACAGCAAATGTTTACAGAAAGTTGAATTTTGTAGTGAATCTAAATAAATGTTTTATCTTATTTAAAATTGTATGTTACGCAACATGGCATTTAATGCGCATTGTATGAACTTTTAATCAAAACTATGATCACGAAAACATATACCTTCACATTGAGCGCAGAATTTGTCGACCAAAGCTATACCGTCCGCCGGGAGAAGGGAACAGACCTCCGAATAGTCATCGTTTTGTGATGACGGGGCAGAGGGATTGGCGTAGACACGAAATCGCCACTCTGAGATCCTTCTCTGGTCATCTGACACATCAGTTAAACGGATAGTGTAAAATCCGTCAACCTGGAAAGAGATAACACCGGATGTTGTGAATCAGTAAAAGAAGTCTCGACCTAGTTCTCGCAACTCTCGCGAGAACTATGTCGCTCCGTGAGCAAGATGGACTGATAGCCTTGGAAAATTTGGAGATACGTGCGTTTATCATTGAAAAGGAGTCACTAATTGATGAAAATGCTATTATCTGTGTACATACGTGACTGATGAATCACTTCAAAGAAAAAAGCAAAAGTTCGTAAATCTTGTAATATCAATTCAGGTGTAGGTGTCCGTGGTTTGACTAATGATCGACCGCGTCTTGTTCTCTAGTAAAGTTTTAGTGTTACTAACATTTTTTTCTGGTATTAACATACTAACGTTATAAAGATCTCATGAACTTGTTTTATATGACAGGGTGAAAGTATCTCGAAAGATCTAGATATCGAAACAAATATGCGATCCAATAATAGTATATGACATAGAATCAATATAATACGCTGGAGGCAAAAATCGGAGTACGTACCTGGAATATACCTTCGGGAATCCGCACTCTAGTGTCAGAAACAATTTTAGCCAAATCCCAATTTTGCAGCGGGAAGCCGATGGGATGCTCCACTAAACTGAACTCCGTTGTACCCAGGATTTCAGAAAGGGTGAGCAGCTGTAGTGGCTTGGCTTGTAACGTATTGCCAATATCACAGTTTTCTTCACATCTTTATAAAAAAAGTTTTGTCAGCTCAGTAACATTTACATGTACATGTCGAGTAGTTAATGTTGTTCTTAAAGTAAACATAAATGTTCTGACATTTTTTTTTATTATTTGGAGGAAACATGCCAAATAATTCAAATGATGGAAATGTCAATTTAACTCTACCTCCATTATTACGGGGCATCTACATCTTTGGGTACGTCGTTTTATCATATGAACGATTTTCAATCAGAATAAAAAGAAAAGGTCGCCTTCCGTTTCATAACCTATTGGTGTGATTACAATTACTTCAATTATTCAAATAATTTCCAAAGAACCGATTAAAAATTGATAATTATACAATGTGAACCAATGTGTTAAATTACAGTGAAACTAAAATAGTAATATGAATATCTTATGTATGGAAATATATCATTAAGAAAATATATTCCACATACTCCAGTGTGAGACCTGGTAAACTCCCGTTCGCTACCACATGAAGTACAGTGTACGCTTCCTGATGAGGTGAACCAACAGCTTTGACATTGACACTAATGTTCACGACAGCACCCAAGGGACGTTCTGGAAAATATGTTGGGGACCCGTACAGTAGCTCTTGCGGGGGTGAACTGCTTAGCTTCGTTCCCAGCACGTGACAACAATCTGAAAGAAGATAATACATAACTATAAAATATGATTCTTTACCTTGTAATTGTTGGTTTTAAGTTGATGAGGAAAAGGCATTACAACTATACTTAATTAAACAATGCCAGCGGATTTGATGATTTAGCGACCTCCTTGTTGGTCATTACTCAAATGGTTGGATTGTCAGAATTTATAGGAGTAAATTGAGAAGTGTTTTTGGAAGATAATCGTTGGTATAGATATCATTCTCACACAATACCATACAAACACATATCAAGCTACAGCTACATATTCAACATTACTAAGAATGAGCATAAGCCGAACAAATGTATATATTTGAGTAGTTTTAGAACCCATATTTCTTATTAGTCTTAGAAACATGTCAATAAAAATGTGTACTGTATTACGACCTTTGTATCTATATGCCATGGGCATGAATGTTAATAAAGGCTATTATTATTATTATTATCATCATCATCATCATTATCATTATTATTATTATTATTACATTTATCATTTGATGATGCCTTACTGATGATTGATAGACTCACCCAGATATGCGATATCATTAGTAAAAACTTCCACTTCGCATAAGAATTTCCTATGATCTGCTCCTGGCATGAGGAGACCCACGTATTGCGCTAGGATACCGTTGCTGTAAACAGTCATGTTCTGCTGATATTCGGTAAAGTTTAGACCTTGAGCCACTCGGGTGTTCTCCGTGAGCTGCTCTGAGTTGCCCATGTAAACGTCGAGAGGATTCAGAGACCCCCAGTGGTAGTCAGTACGCCGGTAGATGGTAATCCTGTTTAGAATCAACATACAAAAACTAATCTTTGATTTTTGTATCATCGTTATGCTTTTGGTTATCTTTACTAATAAGGTTATAATGGGTGCTTGTTTTTTTCTTTGTGTGTGTGTGTGTGTGTATGTGTGTGTGTGTGTGTGTGTGTGTGTGTGTGTGTGTGTGGATAGCATGATTATGTATATTGTTAGAAAATGGGCTCTAGGATTTAACTGTAGTCTGATAGTTATATTTTACTCTTATTATCAGAACAGCGTTTTTTATATATCTACAACTACGAAAGAAATTGGAAATGTGTTAACAGCAATAGCTACCCATCAAAAACCTCAAAACAGGGTGCGAATAGAAAAACTGTAAAGAACAAAAATTCAAAAACAAGTTGCTTTCTTTATGAAATCTTAGTGGTCAGGAAGACTGGACAGATAACTGAGCATTAAAATATGTTTTTTTTTTACAATACATTTTTGTTCGTATTTTCCATCTGTGTCTTTAACAAGTTTGACATTCTACGACATTAGTAGGCAAAAAGGATGAAAATATATGCAAGCATTAAATTTATGTCTTTGATGTAATTGAATCATTATTGCATAACTTTTTCCCGCATTTCTGTAAGAAACGTCTTGCAACGTACCTATCTATGGGTTTGGGGTGATTCAGATCTACCATCCACCATTCATTTTCACTTTGCCGTAGTTCAAACAGGCAATCTCTTAGTTGTCCCTCGTTGTTTCCATCGACGACCATGTCAGGGGTGCCGCCGACTGAAGAACTTGCCGTTGCTGTCGCCATACATCGAGCTATGTTGACTGTTGTTACGTCTAGTGATGAGGCTAATAGTCAATATCAATATCAATGTCAAAGTCAATATCAATACTAATTTTTATTATACGTATTTTTTAAACATAAAAATTGCAGGAGGTAAATGCTTGTCATGCCCTAAAATGAATAAAAGAATGTTTATTTTTATAATATACTGTTAGGCACTTCATATATAAGGCTCGCCCTCTAAATAAATTTTTATATAGATGTAAAATCTGAAGAAATACCTTTAAGGAATGGCTATAAGTCTTAGAATGATAGAGATGGTCGTATTTACAAATAGATTTTTGGCAATGTTGAATAATTCATAGTTTGAAACTTTGATATTGTTTATCTCATTTTAATTTAAGCATGAAAAATGAATACCTCCCAAAATATTTCAACATAACTGGACAAGGATAATGAAATAATCAATTTTATAAGAACTGTCAGATACAATGTGTTCTATTTGCTTTTTTGTACTTGACTTCAACCAAGCTATGTATACGGTCCGATTGACCTGGAATCCAGTTATCAACCAAATAAACCGAAATATATATCTTTATCTTGATTGTTGGTATTCAAAGTATTACATCATGTACAACATGCAAAGTAAACATTATAAGAGCGAAGACGTTAATCTTAAATGGTTGAAAGGCAATTTTGCAAACAATAATAATATAATATCCGAATAGGACAACTTACGTAGGAACACCACCTTACATTCCCAATCATAAACAAATGTTTCCGGACTAAGAACTCCTTCCGGGTCATAGGACAGACCAGCATCAATCCGGATGTCCCCGGTTGCTGGAACAGTTCTCACACTACTGCCTACAGTAGCCACGATCGGTCGGCTGATAAACTGTACCCATGTCTGAACAGCAGAAATTAAGACATTGCTTCTACCATTGACCCTCATGGTGACTCGGAACTAAAATGTGAAGACAAAAATAAAACACGATTGGTAAGAATATAATTACATACATTATACGTATATGTTTACGGTATGAGCCACGGAAAGTATGATTTTCTCTCGACAGCATGACAAACTTGAGGGTCCTAAAACAGCAAAATAAGTTATAAAAATGTGTTTTGAGCTGTGGAATGTTACTGTTTATTTATATTCAAGACAAAAGCAATTACAAATATGTTAAGAATTCTGAAACCTTCCTTTTAATTGATATAATAATCTTAAATATAAGAAATGAGAAGTCAAGATGGCACTTGTATTTAAAACCCTATCTAGACGGTGGGGGCTAAAAGTCCCTTCGCCAACTTTGACGTCGTATAACTTTCGGACGACTTGTGGCAGGACTATGAAACTTGGTGACTTTTCCTAGAATATTGTTGACGACAATTCTGCGAAATAAATGTGAGTTTGTGTTTTTTCGTGTTGCCATTGCAACGAGTTTCTGACAGGCATATATTACCAAATTTACTAGTTTCAGTTTCAATTATGGGATTTCATGGTTTTATTCCTGGACTACACTTGTTTATCTATATTATTAACATCCTATATGATTTTAAGTAACATTTCCAATTGATATTCATATGCTGATTTGATTTCGTCATGGGTCAAGATTAAAGATGGCGGACATGTTATTGTTATTTTGTTATTAGGTGGGCCGACTACTCACTCTTTGCAGCCAGGTGCTGGATTGCGAGGAGCTTACAATAGGCGGGGCTAAATCGCAAGGGTCTGGAGCGAGCTGCCATTCGGCGCCACTCAGGTGACCTCAATACGACAGTAATTGCCCCGAGTACGGCCAAGGTACTGTAGGTTTTGAACCGCTCACACCGCACCATCGCACATGTGGCGGGTTCTTTAACGTGCCCGGGGTATAGCTCTCCCCAGACACGGGACCTCCATTTAACGTCCTATCCGAGGGACGACTCATTTTCACTTGAGTAAAGTGAGGAAAATCGTGTAAAGTGCCTTTCCCAAGATCGGCAGCACGGCAGGCGGATTCGATCACGCAATCTCTCGGTCACGAGGCGAACACAATACCACTGTGCCACGCGGTCTTCACTTTATACACGGTAAATCATGTTATTTATACTCAAATTCCGTAAAAATCTTTTATTTTCTTACAAAGGACAATCACTTGAACCTTTTTAGTCCACTTCTATTGGGCTTGGGGCTTTTACCAAACAAAATAGCGTATTTTAGAAAATTCAAGCTTGTCGATCCAAGATGGCGAACAAATGATGTCATTTTCTTTAGGCGTCAGTGTCGTCGTCATTGGCATAAAAAGACTTGTCAGACTTAGACACCAATAATGTACCCTTTATAGTCATCGTTATGTTTAATAACTTTAAGTATAGCGGAAATTCCATATCTAGACGATGTTAGCCCAAAATATGATGTTATGACGTCATAATTACGTCATATTACGTCATAACGATTCCAAATTACAGAAAATATAAAACTTCACCAGTATATTACTCCCTACAAATTTGGTGAGCGTAACTCCAGCCATTTTGAAATTACGAAGAGGGGGCCAAAAAAGATCGCCCCCCTTCCGGCCCCAGGAATCTCAAAAAGCCCGGTCTAGATAGGGTTAATCTTGACACGTATCAGTCTAACCATCACAGATACCTGAAACATGTACAAGCCAGCTTCCATGGTGTTTGCTCCTAGAAGCAGTGCTAGTTCTTTATCTATAGATTCTTCTGGTTGAGCATAAGACAAAGCTCGCTCTGTTGTTACTGGACATTGTGATGGGTAATCTCTCCAAACGCTCCAATCTATGTCCAGCTGTGATGACATTAATTAATTGATATACGTCATAAAAATTTTCACTACAAAAATCAAGAAATACTTCAACAAAGTTATCATTTCATAGCTATCACCGACAGTGAGTAATTATCATTAGTTATTATCAATAGAAACGTTATAAAAGCATAGTATGACACCAATACATGATATTATACATTTTGACCGTTGCCGTAACGGCGAATCGTAAAATACATTGAGACCTTTGACAACGCATAGTGTTAAATAAATGAAATTACGTCGCATACACTTTAAATTGAAAACGTTGCTATTTCAAAGTGTTTTTTAGTTACCTCGTAGTCTTCAACACATGCGTCAACGGACAGAAGACCATGTATGGCCACATTACCAGTGCGGTGCACAACAAGTGGATTCATCTTGCTGCAACAAAAATAATATCTTATTGTACGGAAAATCTTGTCCATGTTATTGCACCATAATATGACATTTTGATTAACTTGATACAACTTATTTTAAGCTTTGTAAGAATTTAGTCGGCTGTAATAGTTTTATGTCATGTGGTCGCTGAATTTAAACCCTCTGAGCCCGTTTATATACAAGATGTACATATCTAACTCTTGTCATGCTAAGCTGTATTTTGATGGGTTTGGGGCATTTCTCTTGTAAAAGTATACCACTGACTGTAAAGCTCATCGAATGGGGGAGTAAATATGCAGCTAAGCATGCAGCACAGAGCAGCTCAACTTTTGCTTATCTGAAGAAGAAATCAGCTCTAAGGGGTTAAAGTGGCCAAAAAAATGCAAGCAGGAGAAGGGTTTTAAGAAACAAATCAAAACTCGCAAAATCGTTCTATTAGGCTACCCACAAAACGAAAAGTAGTAGTTGTAGTAGTAGTGGTAGTAGTAGTAGTAGTAGTAGTGGTAGTAGTAGTAGTAAAGTCATACAATCAGTAAAATCTCCGAAATAGAAACATGCTGACCTGCGAATTCCTTCATGAATGTCACCCTTTACATCACAGCTCTGGCTGTCGTTGTTGGCTTTCATCTCGCTTGTGACGTCCGCTGTGCACCCTGAGTATGCAACTTGGCAAGGTTCGGGCAACGACAGCATGTCTGGCACCGTAAATAGTACAAAAGGACGTTAGTTCAATAACAATAATAATAATCTTTATTGCACATGCTTTCCCCGGTGAAATGGAAATTAGTGAAATGAAGTACAGTAACATTAACATAAAAAACGAACATTATACTAAATACGGTACATAGGTACTAACACATATCTAAGTTCTAGCTTCTTCTCTGTTTTAAAATACATAATACTTTATTCATTATAGAAACATTTGTGCATAATACACTATATTTAAAGGTATCCTACTTGGACATTGTCTCACATCTTTTTAGTTCAATATAAAAACACAACCTAAAACCTATTTCCGTTAACTTCATCGTGGATGTTTTCATGACTTCTTGACTCCCCGAAACCAACATATACATATCCTTCTAATCGTTAGACTGTAAATACGTAACTGTTATTATGAACTTGAGTTTGCAACCCTCATATCACCATGCAGCACTTTTCTAATCAATTATGGTAAAAATGCCTGAGTCAGCATAATCTATTTCAAATCATGTCTTTAGTAAAGACTTATGTCACTTGGTATTATCTATGCAGAATATATCATAACACGCATGATAAGTATTCTTGTACGGTATGTGACAGATAGATGATGATGTTTTCTGGACATCATGTCAAATTTGAGGGTCCCGAAACTGCAAAATAATTATAAGTTTCGGCATATATGAAACATGGTGTAGACTATATTTGCTCATGGTCTCATTCATGAGTTTTCTCATAGACTTCTATGATATAATATGTGCTTTAAATGGGCTCGTTCATAATGAAGCTACAGGAAACCTAATCATATTTTTTATTCTTTGTTGTGCACATTTTCCTAGATCATGAGGAAAAATTGCCAACGACCAGAAACCATACGTTTGTTGTTTATAGCAATTACAGACTACAATTAGTCAATCCCCGCAAGATGCAGTTTTTCGCTGTTAGTGTACAACCGAACCCCTCAGAACCCAAGACTGTGTACCTCCGACGTAGCGCACGGCTGCCAAACTTCTTCAGTTACAAACAAACTTTCACTAATCTAACTTTCGAGATCGGTTGGGGTGGCTTAAATGGAATTTCTCACCGCTAAAACACGTGTCCAAGCAGATGTTCAGTTTTTGGCTCGAATCTATTTTAGGCCCACTCGGAGTAATACATGACTGAGACAATATAAGTCAGGTGCCTTAACGTTTTATCGAGTGTATGTGCAGTCAAAATCGCAAACTTATGATTTTTTCAGTACGATTTCAAGCCTGACGTTCCAAGTCTTTGTTTATCAGCAAGAACCTACTGAAGGAAATTTCTGAGTGGCCTACCAGAAAATACTTGGACTTCGCACAGGCTCAGTACCCTGGAGGGTCCGGGAAGACGGACGCCCACATATCGTCCCGTCATCCCCTGGCAGGGAAAGGAAATGAAAGGTTCGTTGTTGACGTTGCGATGATCACCACCACATTGAGGGTTCATGCTAACCTGGAAAGAACACGAGAACCTCTGAGACTCACAAACTGACAACTGTCAAATGTCGTACTAACAGGTACAGATACACCAGTCCCCTTCCTTGTCGAATTGCTCAATGACAGCTGTAAAATCTTATAGTTTATTTTAGATTTTAACGAATACAAAATATTTTATAAAATTATAGGCGGATAATTGTTTTCTCTGTATATGTGACCTCTCAAATAAAATGCAAACTTTTTACGTCTGTGTCCTTTATTGTAAATGTTTTACGTGCCATGCGAATTCTTACTCGTTGTAAATAAAATGGAATGCAGTTGCAAGATTACAATGTTTTACTGAAAATAAAACATTCATTCAGTCATGCTGACCTGCTCACAATCGCCGATGTGGATGTTGAATGGGTTGATACGTTCCCAACAACAACCGTCCTGGCGGAAAAATATGACCACCCTTGACACGTAGAAAACAAATAAATGTCAGTTGATTTTTATCATATTCTACTCTAATTCGTAGGTATATGAGTTTTTCTGGCATTTTTTCTGCTCCTTCTCATCTTCAACTGACATTATCAACTGACATGAAATTCGGCGAGACGGTAGAGTGATTAAATGCATTCAGTTCAGTCATCCATCAGGTGACACTATAAAGCTCCTCCAGACGACTCTGTCGCTCATGACAGACAGGAGGTCTCTGTCTTGGAGGCCAATATCTTCCCCAATCACCCTCTTGCATTCGAATTTTGTAAATGAGTTGCACACTTATATAATCTAAGTTTTGTATATACCTTTAACTAACCTATCCTGTCAGAAGTAGGCATTCCTCTCATTCATCACTATGGCATTATGGCAATGTTGCATTAGTTAATCTCTTATTTGCATAATTAATCAACATCCGTAATCTTATGTCAGTGACACTATAAAGATGTTGTTGAGGAGCAGGTTTTATGTATTATGACTTGATGTGCAAAGAGTTGAAAACAATTTTCAGTAGTAAACAAGGGTAAGACGAGTTATGATCTGTGGTGGGAACATATGCACCATGCCTAGTTACATCAAAACGAGAGTATTTGCTCCATTTGTAGTTGGCGTATATTTACAAACCTGTTAATCACGTACGACTGACCAAGGTCCACCCACCAGGCGGGATCAGTTTCTAGCTGTGTGTGGGTGCAGGAACCAGAGTTAAAGATGGTGCTGAGGTTCTCGTCTACGGCAAGGTTGGCATCCCCACCTCCAACCCAGGTGCTTGTCTGGTGCGCTGTCTTCGCAAGGGCGATATTGATACCTGTCCAAGCGAGGGGGCAATCATTAGCACATATCAATAGATAGACCAGAAGCTAAAGTTGAAGAGGTTCATTAGTTATACATGAATACAGTTACTCAAAATTTGCTTCAAGCAATGACTGTTTTTAAAGCTTAGGTACATTCCTCCAAATTTTCGATGATCTACGCAAGCCTGACTTAGTTCTCGTGTTCTCTCGCGAGATCGAGACTAGGACATTAATTTTCCGTGAGCAAGATGGACTGTCAGCCGTCGAAAATTTGGAGGTATGTACGTTATCTTTTAAAACAACCGGTAGCTATATTTTAACGCAATTCCAACGTTTTATTTGAAAAAAAAATGACAAAACTTATCGAACACTCTGCTCTATCTATAAGTTTCGATTTCAGTGCAAATTCTTATCATCAATCGTTATTGAATTTGATTGAAAAAAGCAGTACTAAGTTGCAAGTAAGATCACTAAGCTTTCAGTATGATGCATAATTGCATTGTAAGTAGTAATTATAACAAGGATCAAAGTCAATACCTTTATCTAACTGACAGAAGAATGCCCTGTTAAAGTCGCAAGGTTTTTCGAACCATTTCGACGAAGAAAAAAGAAATCCTGCACAGCCACCCTGACCGTTAATATAAGGTTGTGGTTGACCTGGGTACCAGTTGGAAAAATCGTATGACGTCAAATGTTGACCATCTTCAAATTTCCATTTGTTGTTGTCTTTAGCAAGTCCAACCCAGCTACCTGGTGTGGCCTCTGGTAGACTTACGAGAAACTCATTAATCGCACTGGTCTTCGGCATGGCTAGAACCCCTCCGTCTGCCGCACACGTCTGTCTGGCTCCATAATAGGTCTTTGCCTCTGAAAAGCTCTTGTAGCAAACCCCTCTAAAACAAACGTAGCCTGCTATTGGACAAGACTGGTCATTGCAGGCTGTTGAAAGAAAGAAAAGAGTTTCTCACTTAACCAATCCGTATTCTTGCTGATGTTTAGCGTAATGTAACCAGCTGCTGTCGTTACACCCCCCCACCCCCAGCTAATAAATTTTACGATATTACCATGTGAGCACTGACGTCAGCCTATTTTGAAAATTCATTTGCGGTCGTTAACAATACAAAGCTGGTCGTTAAACCAACAAAAGCATCTATGGGACTTCCAATGTGTTCTTGATATTGCTTTGGAAAAAAATCTAGTGTACAGAAAAACAAGCGAGCAACTTTTAACAATAAATACATAACCACCAACAAAATTTTGAATACTCATGTTCACAAAGATCTTACATTACATAAAAAAACACACATAGAAATGCAAATAAAAGGCGAATGACGGATGACTAAACTAAACTGAGTGACAAAGGCGAGCAAACCTTAAAGTGTAAAAATATTTGAACAAAATTGTAAAAAAAAAACCTATGTATATTTCTATAGCTTGATATATATAACCAATCCGTATTCTTGCTGATGTTTAGCGTAATGGAACCAGCGCTAATGGATTTTACGATATTACCATGTGAGCACTGACGTCAGCCTATTTTGAAAATTCATTTGAGGTCGTTAACAATACAAAGCTGGTCGTTAAACCAACAAAAGCATCTATGGGACTTCCAGTCTGTTCTTGATATCTATTTGGAAAAAAATCTATCCAGTGTACAGAAAAACAATAAATACATAACCACCCACTTTGAACACTCACGTTTACAAAGATCTTACATTACATAAAAAACACACATAAAAATGCAAGTAAAAGGCGAATGACGGATGACTAAACTAATCTGACTGACAAAGGCGAGCAAAAATTAAAGTGTAAAAATATTTGAACAAATTGTAAAAAAAAAAAACATCTATATTTCTATCGCTTAATATAAAGACCTGTTGATAGAATTCATACCAAACTCATTAGAGAATTCATACCAAACTCAGTAGTTGTTTCCAAGAAAAAAAAAATGAACAAGAAGCTTCTAGAATACCTTTATTCTATCATCAAACTCTAGGCTTCTAGAGGTTTTGTCATATTATACTAGACGGTACGTCGGCTGAAATTGTTTCGGCTACCAAGATAACGTATGGATCACAGTGCCAATACCAACAACACCGAAATTTTATCACCGCATAAACATTATACCTCAGACAGAATGTATGCACTGCCGAACATCATTAAAATCATCACCAGGACGACAGAACAACATTCAGCCACACCCGGCTATATTGCCTAATAAAATGTAATGACGTACATGATTGTTGGGAATATGTTCCTTTGAATTTTTTTATTTCCTGGAAATGTCTGTCCCTTGATCTACATCAAAATCCAGTAACCTTGCTTGTTCTGGAAAAAAGGTTTATCTTAATTAATAGATTCTTCATTTTTTCGCTTTCACTTCTTCTCTAACATTGAAATTGAGATTTGCCTCTTCATTAGTATCTGTTTCCCAACATATTTTTTTGCGATGTACGGAATATAGTATTTTCTCGTATTGCAACTGCTTTGTATGATTTACAGCATGTTTTAAAAAAATTTTAAAGGCCTTGATGGATTTAGGGGGATAGATGCACCATCATTCTTAAAGCTTAGATACAATAATATAGATAAGTTTGATTTAGTATTCATAGCAAAATATGATCCTTACATTTTTATATACTGTCAAGCGTGAAGAAGTCGAGCTTAAGATGCTGCTGGAAAAAAGGGCTAAAAATGGGTATATTTTACTGTTTCAGTATATCTGTATCAGATTCTGTACCTCTACAACGGATATAACAACCCTTCGGTGTAACAGACCACATTTGCAAGCGCGGGTCGGTGTAACAGACCACATTTGCAAGCGCGGGGCGCGGCAGCAGCTGGTTATATTACACTGAACGTACCATCGTAGGCACGGCTACCTTACTATGGTGGCTCTCTCCTTTTCTATCATAACAACCATTGTTTGGATAAGAAAGCAATGTTACCACTGACGTCAGCCTATTTTGGAAAATCATTTAAGGGCGTTAACATTACAAAGCTGGTTGTAAAATGAACACAAGCATCTAATAGTAAGACAACCCTTTTATTCATGATATTGTTTAAAAATGCATCTATCCAGCAGCTAGTGCCGAGGAATACAAGTGAGCGACTTTAAATAACATACATAAACACCTAAAATTAACGGAACACTCAATGTTCACGATGATCTTGCTTGAAGCGTGAAGACGTCAAGCTTAAAATAATGGTGGGAATAAGTGCTAAAAGAATTGGTATATTCTACTGTTTCAGTATATCTGTATCCGTACCTCTACAACGGATATAACAACCTTTCGGTGTAACAGACCACATTTGCAAGCGCGGGGCGCGGCAGCAGCTTGTAATATAAAACTGAATATACCGTCACACCTAAGAATTCTATATCTAGCGTTGTTTAAAGCCATATAATGATAATGCTCTTACATTTTGTGGTTGCAACCAGTTCCACTCTACACTTTCCTTTATAATTTACCTTACGTTTAATGAAAACTTGAGCCTGAAGGGTGTTTGGACAATAGAAAAGAGAATCACTATAACTGTGAATATTAACATATTCGAGTATCTACTTATGCAGTCTTGATACTGATTTATTCCGAATGTTAACCTGCATTTAAAACAAAAAGCATAAAATGAGGCTAGATAAAACATAGCGTAACGTGATTGTTGGGAATGATTCACAGAACAGCGGGTGAAAGAAAATTACCTTGACAAAACAAGGTGTCTCCATCGTGCGAACATGTGCACGCCGTGCAGCTGTCCCCGTTGTCATAGTTACCATCCATGCAGGAGCACACCTTCAGCATGTTCGGGCCACAGGTCAATTTCCCCTGACCAGCAGTTGCCGTGGCGACGACAAACAAACCTAACATTGAAAAACAAATAGTGCTGCAACAGCAACAGCTGCTTTCTTTTACCATGTCAATCGATAGAATGCGTAAAACACTATCACTTTTCTTGTTAATTGTTAAGATGGTATTACAAACAAGAAAATGAATAAAAAATTATATCAAAACGACAGAAATAATATTTTTATTAATTCAAAGTAATGCATATCTTTATCAATTCTAATATTGTATAAGAAATTTGTCGCTACAATTTGCATCCATAGTGTTTTAGAAGTCAATTTAGCAGATGATGCCCACATAGAACGATGCGAGCTTTTAACGTCCAACATCAACGAAAAAACACGCAGTTCAAATTCATTCATTAACATGGAAATCATAACACGCTTGGTGATAATATCCAGGGTTACATGAAGGTTTCATTCGTTAGTGCAAAAAAGGCCAGTTACACTTACATGTCGCCAATGTCAAAACAATCCTCATGGTAAGGTATGAAGATGTTCCTTACTATCCGTTGTCCCCAAGACTAATGGATCTATAAAACTCAGTGGGCCAGGCTGGTACAATATGATAATACACTAAAAATATGCAAATCGTGCATGGCCACGTAAAGTCACCCAACTGCATTAATTATGGTATACTATGGTAAAGCAAAAATTGTGATATTTTCTTCTTATACATATTTCTATGCTCAACAACTACGAATTACTATTCTTATTATTATCATTATTATTAGTTTGGGTCGACAATGTTTTTTATTCGTATCCAGGGGCTGAATTTTCACAATGGATTTCACAATAGGTGGGGCTGAATAGCAAAGTGTCTGGAGTGGCGCCCTCAGATGACCTCAAAAGTACAGTAAAATCCCTGATACGGCCGTGGGACTGTAGATTTTTTAACTACTCACACCAGGAAGAACTTGAGGTCTTTAAGTCTTTAATGATTGTTTAGAACATCATTGTCTATTCTCATTTTTGTACTGGTTTGTATTAGGGCAACGACAACGAAATTATTCACGTATAAGAGTGATAAGGCAATATGCTTGCTTCAGTTGCATGGATAGCCTTACCTTTTGTGTAGATGAGGTGTGGTTCATTTTGTATGCTTAGATGACTCGGCAAACGAAGCATATTGAAAGCAACATGAAATAAAATACGAAAAGATAAGCAATGTTTGCAAGCATGGGGGGACACAATGCTATCACAAACCCATTCCACTACACTGAATGTAAGAATAAGTCCCCCTTCAATTTTATATCTAACTGTATCTGTTTTTTTTAATCAAAATAGACCGTTTCTTTTATAATCTTATCGTCACACAAAATATACAGCCCGACTTAGTAATAATAAATGGAACCATAGAAACGCAGCGTTTTCGCGAAAATGCAAAATGTCTTCCCCGTGGCCTTTTGTCAACCTATTCATACCGAGGAGGTTGAACCTCCTTGTTCACACGCAATAGTAGAAAATGTCCGCACGTTACGAAGCGTTCCCGGGTGTACCCGTGTGTACCTGTAAGTGTACATCCAATACATTTACGTCAATCCTGGAGAAATTTTTACTCAAAATTACTCAAACTATACATAAAACTGCTCCTTAGAAGTTGATATTTCAATATATATGAATCTTTGATCGCTACTTTTACAAAATGTACGGTTATTTTTTTACGATCGAATATATTTGCCATAATTGTGGGCGTGACGCCCCCTCCCAGCCGAGTGCAGATTATGTACTTGCGAATAAAGATCTCTCGATACTGAAACCATGTGTAACTTATTACTCGTGGTCAATTGATCATCATTTTCTTAATACACCTCTCTATAGTGGCAACCTGGCTTAAGTGGCCCCATATAGTCGGTCACTTGAGTGGCCGCTCTAGACAGGGTTGACTGTATACACTCATAGGCAACATTTTTTTTCTACACGCTGTATCCTCATACAGTCTCCTTTCTGCCACACAAATTGGTCTACCATACACTGGTAAACAAAATGCCATTAGTACTTGCTGTGCCTTGCAATAAGTACATTATAAAAATTCAACGATATGTCATCAGAATTGACGTAGTTTTTGTTACATATTTATAGCGCTTCTAGTGTTAAGAATTGTGCTATTATTGTCGTGAGCTTGTACAGTACAGATGTACGAGCAAGCACAGCCTGTTAGGACCCCCGTCACGGGTTCTGACAGGAAACAAAATAGCGGACCGTCCGCCCATGTTCCACCTAACCGTCGGGGTAACACGAGTGAGAGTGTTAACCATGGAAGTAATGGTTCTAGGAGGTATAGAGAAAGGAAAGAGACGTCGTCAAACCTGTACGAAGAAGCTGAGGCGGTAAAACTGAACAATCTGTCGGGAGACCAGCCCCATGGAACGGAAACCTCTACAGGTACGTCTCTTTAGAATGTCTCCTCATAAACCCATCTTCTTATTCATCTATTTATTAGAAAATGTGACAAATAAATCACATAGACTCTCAGGCAGCGTTGTTACTCTGTGACACTGGAGGGTAACCTCCAGTAACAGAGTATTGTAATCACTTTGTGCGTTGAGTGTTCGCACCTATATCTCTATGTTCCGTATGCCGCAATCGCATATGGATTGGCATGTCGTCTGTACTCGGTTGGGAAATGATGCACGTTATTTTTTTTCGCCGTAGCTGTTTTAATTATGGATATAATAATTTCAGTTTTCACCCCTACGCCGTCCGGTATAGTGGTTCAGGTCTTCCTTATGATTGTGCTTTAAGCCTTGTAGTAATTTGATACCGTCAAGCAGATGTTGTCCTCGTCGGAATATGCCATCTCGTTCGGGCTTTGCGTTTCCAATAGTAAGGTTGGTTTGACATAGCATACTGTTAACATTTTGCGCGGTTGATAGTCAAATGCATTTTATGGTTAGAACGTGTTTGATCCTTGGGATCATTTTTTTTCGCGGTAGCTATTTTCATTATCGATGTAATAATTTGAGATGTCACCCCTATTTCCCTGGTATTGTAGAACAGCTGGCCTATAGACGATGGCGTTTGGCAATAACTTATCTCGAAGCAGATATGGGGTCGTGTTGGCAGCTGTCCACAGCTGTTATTGACCCACTTTTTACGCCTCAGGTATCCATTGTAAAGCTGTGTTGTTGCTTTCATTTGGTGTCGTTCGATTGAGACGCTGATTTCGCTGTTAATGCGTACAGGACTGTGTTTTAAATATATAGGTGATAGGTATGTTACTAGTAGCTTTTAAGTATTTTTTTTGTATAAGCTGATGTGATGTGTTCTGTATGCGGTATAAACATCGTCAAACACCATCAAAAACATCACAACCGACATAAACCATAATTAGGTCACAGAGTATGTTACCTACGGTCACTTGTTGATATTGCAGTCTATCTACCCATCTTCTTAACATTAAAAAGATCAATCAGGAATTTAGAATTCCAATGGCAATTTAAAGTATTTATTTTACTCCGTGCATTTATTTGTCTTTCTTTGCAGTTTGGTTTTTACACTTCAGGTTAGAATTATCACGTTTATGTCAAGATTTCCTTACCTTACCAGATATTCTAATGGTGTTGCGAAAAAATTTGTAAAACCTACATTAATTTTTCTAACAGACAAGACGCTACCGCCACCTGATGGGGTATCAGGCCGCCATATCTGCCGCATGGTTGCCGCCTCGGCAGTAGTGGCGACCGCGGTCACGCTGATAGTTGTCCTACCGATGTTTATCAACACAGGGACATACGAAGATGAAGAGGTAATGTGCTTGTTCAATTGAATTTCTTGTGGTGATTGTTAATGCACGAATTTGTAAACTCAAGATTTTATATACTAATATATTAAGTAAATAAAAAGATACAAAAGTAGAATGAAACAAAAAGGTGCAAATAACAAAATGGAACTGAAATTATACTACTGTATGTAGTGAGCAAGTAATAAGTAATTTTTATTGAATTCCCGAATTGAGTGGATTTGAGAGACAAATTACTACTTCTAGGTTTCTACTGTACATGACAGTTAGCCGTATTTGTTATTGATCGTCCCCTCGCCATTTTTTTATCGTACGTCTGCTCTTAAAAGCGAATATAATACAATTGTGAGGTGTTTCAGACAAAAAAGCGTTGCCGTATCAGATTGAATCGTGACCAACACATATTGTATTTTTTTAAGCTAATTGAATGTAAATGTCGCTCTGGCGTATTGCACATTAAAATACATTCGGGAAGCGGCAGACCAATTTAGGGGTTCAAAACGTAAACAACATAAAAACATTTATATAATCAATAAACAAGAACCGATAACTTGACTTGGTTACTACGTTGATAATAAACCGATATGTTTTTTTTTTTTGCTTTAGAAGTAGACGTATTGCAAACGTATACACCATTTTCCAATAGATTTGAATTGGATTCCTATTTCACTATCTGATACTACATTACATCACTGCAGCACAATATTGTTCCATACTTAAATTCAATTGAGACAAGAGCAATTTTACAGACATTAAAACTATGATCTAGATATCATATACACTGTATTTTATTATTTATATTTTGATTACACTTTGTAGATTACATATTCAAAATATCTTTAGTTTAAAGTGACCTAAATGCAGCATTGGGTTTCGTTGAATTTTAAATACGGGTTTGGTTGAACACATAGGATAATTTTTATGGTATGAAAGATAATTGACATTTTTTTCTAAATGACAAAGTTTTTTTTTCTTATGATAGCACATAAATGCTTTTAATAATCAAAATAGCATAAAACAAGACAAACTAATATATTCCCAGTCAAGTGTACTTAAGAATGGGGTATAAGATTTTATGGTATTAAAAAATAAAACATGTAATTTTGTTGTCTAATCGCCCCCGACTTTGAAGGCAATATATGGCTTTAAAAATGTTCTTAAAAAAAGTTATATATTTCTCACTACACGCACTTCAAGAAGAATGTAAAAGTGCATGTTTCTTTAACAAAATAAGGTCATTTATGGACACACTTTGTCCCTCTCTTCAAACATTTTGAGTTTCTTGAGAAAAATAAATCAGTCAAGATTGTTCATTAAGAGGCAAAAAAGAACCATCTTTGTATGACCTCCGTAAAGTTGGTAATGATGTGCGTATAAACATAATGGACATTGTACGCCAAAATTACACAGGCCTTCAAATTCGTGACAACAAAACTCTTTTGTTGATTTTGTATCTATAAGAAGCATATAATTATGGATAACAAGGATACTAATTCTTAGGTTTGATTGATTTATTGATAAATGATTACTAGTCTAGAATTAATGACTGGTGCTTATGAATCACACCACGCAGGTCATGCTTTGCGCTTGTTCTCTGTTCAACAAATGTTAAATTCACAGTAAATTTGATAACATGATATGCACTTCTGTCGCAGCACATCTTCAACCATCTAATAATGCTTAAGCTATAGGTTTTCAGAGAGATATGCGATCTACGAGCTTTCGTTTGATGATACATTCATTTTCTGGGTTTTACTTCTGTAGGACATATTTCACCTGTCAACTACGGTGGATACTTTGAACCTTGGACAAAACATGACTGTTGCTACGGAACAACGCCTCACTGAGAAAACTAACATGTTGGGTAGGTTGATTTGTCTAAAAGCTGCAGTATTATATCACTCACTGTCGTATATAGATAATCAAAATCCATCTTTGACAATACCTGTGCATCATCTTTTTTGGGCCGATTTATGCTATTATGGCAATGATAAAAAACATAGCCAATCTTTATGAAATTTCATAAGATACGCCCACTGGAAACATTCCCCAGTAGCATTGTCCGCTTTAATTTGCCAATACGTACCCCATGTGATAACAGTCGTCTTAATAAAGGAAGCAGGATTTACCTTTCTCTAAAACAGAATCGACGTAGACAGCGAAAACATTATAAAAGCTATTACAATTGGCTAATCTGTTTCGGTAACTTTGTTGGTTTATAGATGGGTCTGTTGATAACTCTCTGTTCGGCATGACATGTGTGCAAACGTCGTTTAAGATCGGACCAAAAAGAGTCCAAATTAACTAATTAACGGCTTAACTGTTTTTGGTATTTTCAGAAAATGCCTTCGATTTTGAATTATTGGTAATTAGGTGCGAAAAATGCAATTTTTGGGCATATTTTCAACTGTAATTTAACTTTGCTTGAAATCAAAAATTAAAAAAAGAAATACCCCAAACAGAAAGTTTTATTTGCCTCATAGGTGACGAAAAACATAAAAATCGAGAATTTTCAGTGACATTTTTCAAGAGTTTGGTCAAACTAGGGCCTTCCCGAAAACAGAAAATGATCGTCTTTTTGAGCAACATCGAAACAAACAGCTGTTTGAATTCAACCGACAAGTTTTCAATTATGTAAAATAACTACTTTAATCTTACTTTACTTAAGTTTTAATATCAGACACAGACAGGCCAGGGGTAGATAAGAGATGCTTTTTCGTTTGTTTGTTTGTCTAAGCCACTGTTTATCCATAAAAGCTAAACTTCGCCTGTTAGCCGCTTTTCATTGAGGTAATGAGGGAAAAGGTGAAGGTCAGACCAAATAAAAAGCAGAGGGACTGCTATAAGTGTAACACATGTAATGAATGGTAATTGGAACATCAACAGACACAAAATGCAAATGAGGGACTGATTTGCATAATATATGCAAAAATTGCAAAACCACTTAGTGATTGATGATGAAAATTTTATACTGTCGACATGTGTACGCTAGTCAATGATGAACATCATCATGCATAAATCATGTCAAATTTTAAGTCATTTGCCTAAAATTTACATAAGCTCTAATTATTTCAATGGGGTATGAGGTCCCCGAACGCTAGTTGATATTTAAGTCTGTTTTTTTTCTAAAGGAGGATGTCAATGGTTACCCTTAACACACTTAGTGGTGGTATATATCTTGTACACTTTAACAGCCAAAACCCAGAAAGACGACGGCTGCAAAGTCGGCTACAAACTAGTCACCGGGATCTGCATTCGGCTCTCCTTGGAGGAAAAGTCTTACGCTGCCGCAAAGAAAGCCTGCAGGAAAGATGGAGCCAGCCTAGCCATGCCTAAAACTGAAGACTTGGACGTCGCTCTGAGAAGCTTGGTCAGCACGGTCGGGGACAACCGAAACCATTGGATCGGCATGACGAGACAGCATCAGGGAAGATGGTGGAAATGGGAGGACGGGTCTGCTTTGAGAAACTATCAGGTATGATTTTATTCTCAATTTTAACTTGAAAGTTCATGTGTGTTAGTAGAAGCTAGTCATTTTTCAACTAGTTTAACTGTAATTTACAAAACAAAATTTGGACTCATCCAAATTTTCGGTGGAGACGGTGGGCATTGACTTCCTGCAACCTGTGATTCACTGCTTACTGAGTCACGTGTTCTATATATCTGTATAACGTGACGTCACGATAGCAGTGGATTGTTCAATCCTTGATAAAGTCTGGAGCTGTTCAGTTGAAAATTTTTATGTTGGAAGTTACAGTTTAACTAGTTCAATATTTATACTTTAAATTAATTTATTAAAGATACCTCGAATGTGGATAAGAGATCGCGCATTTGTTTACATTCACAAAGGTTCAACGTATATGTCGTATGTCTACATTTCTGTAAAAAGATATATGCAGAAGAGGCTCACCAATAAATTGCATATCCTTTGCGTTACGTGGGCAACTTGAAAATAATCATTGAGTGGGTAGACGCATTGCTCTCCATTCCGCATATGGGTAGACAATAAGAATGAAAAATGTCCAATACCTAGGTTAGATGATTTGAAACACATGTTGTGAATATGTTTCATTTGAGTTAGGAGATTCAATTTTTTTAATTTATCTACTTACTATGTTTAACAGGCAAACTTCTGTAAATTTCTAGATGGATGATTTTTAAAAAAGGGCATAAATCTACACATATATGTCTTACAGAACACAAATTTAGAAAAGTAGATATTCTAAAGCTAGACGTTTTATATACCATTCGTGATTTGTACGACAAATCTATAAAGCGTATACACTTATTTGAATGATTTTTGCGTTGTAAATGCAAATAACAGGGTGTCTACAATTTGTATAGAATAATAATCTAAATCACGTAACAAATATTGTTTTGTATTTCATTTCATGTACCATTAGGCATGGTGCCCAGGACAGCCAGGCCATTTCGGGTGGTTCTCCAAAGCAAGGAAATGTGTGCAGTACTGGGCAGGTGATAAAAATGATCCTATGTGGGACGATACTGGATGCCAGAAAATCAAACGGTTCATATGCCAAGCTCCTTTGAGAAAATAAAGAGAACGGCCAAGAAAGTTCACATCAGGCTTTTTGGCAATTGGGTCAATCTGGTTCGGGTGGAGGATGGTGTCTTTTGAGACCCGCCCCTTGTAAATTCTGCATCTTATGGCTTATTATATGGCCACCATTTGTTTTGAGGATGATGTTGACATAACATATGAGAAATGTAATATTGTGTCATTATTGAGCTGCATTATGAAGTCATTCATTTGATTCACTTAGCTGGAACCATTGAAGAGGTTATTCCAGAAAACTTTAAGGAATGATAGAAATGTAACAGAACGTGTAGACGGCAGAAATTAGCATGTCTGCTGCGACGTCTGTTGTCAATGACGTCAAAATGTCAAAATAAGTCAGTTCTACATGTGGTCTGTCTTGAACGAGCCCATTTTTGCCTTGAAGTGTTAGATGACTTTTACTATTGTTCCTTTGTCTCAATGTTAATAGTTTTCCATACCCTGGTTGGATGCCATGTTGGTAATCTTTCCACCGAGGCTATTTAAGAATAGTCCATTTCAAAATGGGTAAAGGAATAACCAGTTTAGCACACTTTAACTCTTTCTTATGAACTTGTTCTCATTCTTAACGTTACGTAGTAGGCAATGGAAATTAAAATATCCTGTATTTGCTTGCAATATTTGCATATTGAATCATATACATTGAATACATGCACATATACATTGAATTCATGCATACATTTGGTGTAAGGAGCGAAACATTTGACCGTAGATGTTTACTACAAACAAGTACGTATCTGTTTTGTTGCATTTGCTTTTGAATAGTTTCAATCACGAAGTAGGAAAATATATAATATTTGTGATAGATGACTATTATAATGTTTTACATAACTATTTTGTAGTATTTCATAAAGCCATGTTTTTAATCAAGATTGAGCATGTACCTGCTTATACCACTACGAAATAATGTTTTGAAAGGAATGAATATGAGCCGACATAAATGACTATAGTGTTGCTCCTCGCGGCGTTGCTCCTCGCGGCGCCCTTTGTAATTAGGCGATAAGCTTGGACGAGCAAAGCCAGGCCGTGGCGATGCCGCCGTGCTAATTAATACCAAAAACATCCTTTTGTTTGGTACCGACAAACTCCGTATGTGGTCCGGGCGCTGACAGGATGCGGCGGCACGAATTCCTGAAAAGGTCATTACACCAACAGATCCCGAGGTGAAAGCACACAGACTTTTGCTCTGAAAATTTTCTTACTTTTCTTGAATATTTCCTGAGTTCTCGTCTCATGTGTTGGCATCAGACTGGGAAATCCAGAATACTCCCTGTCCCAGCAGATCGCAGTTCGTGTACCGATCACTTCCTTGGCCGAAAACTGTTTCTTTGAAGCCAGGGCGCTACGTACTCGACCTCTTCGGAGCCGCACCCCGGATCAGCGGAGCACGTACCCACTGGACCCCCTTTTCTTCCTGAACTTGGCCTGTCATCAGCCTATCGAGGTGACCTACCCGTCAACGTCGCACGTCTAGTCGAACCTTTCATTAGTGACCGGACAGGCACCCGTCTGAACTCAACTCAAACTCTACGGTGAGCCGCCCTACTTTTTATCTTGTTACTTGTCCTTTTATGAATACCCCAATCTCGAACATAATTTGTTCTTACGGGGTACTCTTTAGTTTCCTGGTTGGGTTTCCTTGTTCTGCGTCGTACAACGGCAGTCCCCGGACGAGCATTTCGTCCAAACTTTCGGGTTTCTTACACGACAATTCAAATGTCATGGCGTACCGATTTGTACTATCGCAAAATCTACCGTGCTCTCTATCTAGCAGCAAACGCGTGTTTGCATTGCTACGTAGAGCTAGGGTACAACGACAACTGTGAAATTTATGTCAATGGGTTCCAGAAGACATTGCATGTAATTTAGTAGCCTTGGCATGTCACAGTTTTTGAAATTTAATCTGTTTGGATTCATTGGAAGGTGGTTCTGACCGAAGTCTCCCCGTAACATGCCCGACTTCCTCCCACATTCCCGTTCATAATTTCGACTCAGCTCCGTCGGTCCACATATGGTACCGAACAAAATTGTGGCAGAAAGAACCTAATTTCGTTGCGGACTCCATCTGGATGATTTCGGTAACTTGCAGTAGTACAAAAGCGTTTTGGGGGCATTAATCCCGCTAAACCCTACCTACCGGACCTTCATGTATTCTAGATCATGGTGGAGGCATCGTGTGAGTTAGCCTTGTCGCATTTCGCGCCTTCTTGGGCGTCTTGGTTGCTCACAGTTGGTGAGCTGTATGGTGGTTAGATTTGTAAGCTTTACCATGTAAACAATTTTGTTTGTATTTTCTCATGTTTGACAATGTCATAATATTGATGTAATTGGACCATTAGCTGATTGACGTGCTGTGTATTCCCATGGGGATTACCCCCAAAACCTGTTGACGTCAATTGTGTTATTGCTTCGTGGGTAACTCAAACTGATATACATATTCGATTGATTTCCCGTTTGAGGAATAAATTGTTGTGTTCCGCCAAACCTGATTTCGTCTCTGACCACATCTTTATTTTCTTGGTGTCGGTAGAAAATTCATGGATTGTAAAACACATTTTTGCGGAGCACAAATAATGTTTTGAAAGGAATGAATATGAGCCGACATAAATGACTATAGTGTTGCTCCTCGCGGCGTTGCTCCTCGCGGCGCCCTTTGTAATTAGGCGATAAGCTTGGACGAGCAAAGCCAGGCCGTGGCGATGCCGCCGTGCTAATTAATACCAAAAACATCCTTTTGTTTGGTACCGACAAACTCCGTATGTGGTCCGGGCGCTGACAGGATGCGGCGGCACGAATTCCTGAAAAGGTCATTACACCAACAGATCCCGAGGTGAAAGCACACAGACTTTTGCTCTGAAAATTTTCCGCCCAACCCACCCAGCTTTAGCATGACAAAATTTCCTTGCTCTATAATTTGTCATGTCGTATGGTTCACATATGTCATAATATACACGCCGTAGCCACGACTTCACTTCGCCGCTATTCGCATTTAAGAGATAAATCTTAATCGCGTCTGCAACTCCTAGGCAAATTCTTTTCTAGCATAAACTAATTTTATGACAGTTCCTCACACCAATTTTTTTTCTTCTCTTCTATTTGAGCTCTAGCCGTACCAAAGATACGTTTGTCGGGCCCAACGACGGCTGTGGCCGTGAAGTTGTAATTTGATTAATAGTTTTGCGTACTTGTCCAAATGTCCGATGTCATGAATACGCATAAGGTCGATTGTATACCCCAAGGGATTCAATGTGCGGACAAGTGGATCTCCGTGTACAATTTGTTACAAAGTTGTACTTGTCATGTTTACAGATTTCTCAAGATCGCGTGTATGCAAATTTTGTTACCTACGTAATTAAGTGGTCGTTTTCAGCCAGACATTAGATCCCCCACCCACGCATGCACGTCGCATTTCGTGTCCTATTATTCAGCTAGTAAAACAAGTTTTGAACGGTGGGTAATTCCATTATGGCAGACGATTTATTCTGTCCGTGTGGCGAAGTATTATTAAATTTATATGTGCCGGCAGACGAATTTGTTCTGTCCGTGAGGCACAATTGTTATTACTTGTATATGTGCCGGCAGACGATTTTGTTCTGTCCGTGAGGCACAATTATCATTATTTTTATATGTGTCGGCAGGCGATTTTGTTCTGCCCGTGAGGCACAATTATCATTAATTTTATATGTGCCGGCAGGCGATTTTGTTCTGCCCGGGAGGCACAATTATCATTATTTTTATATGTGCCGGCAGACGATTTTGTTCTGTTCGTGAGGCACAATTATCGTTACTTGTATATGTGCTGGCGGACGATTCGTTCTGTCCGTATGGCGCAGTTCTTAACATTCTGAATTTATCGACATGCGACATATTGTATTTTTTTTTCTTTCAATTTATCTTACAGACAATTGAGTACTGCCAAGCTCTGTTTTTGCACCTCCGCTAACCGTTTGTTTACAAATGACATTATAGACTAGCCGATGCCTTGTTTTCATAAGGCCTCTAATTGCTCTCTTTACATACTAGTACTTGGTACCTCGGCTCTACTCGCTTATTAGTAGGAACCCAGCTCGCGTGGGGAGCCAGAATTACCCCAGTGCATTTTATATATGAATCTAACATCGAGAGGTTTGCCATAACACCCCGATGCACTTATTCTGTTCATTTCCAAAATTCTCTCAACAATGTTAGTAATTCCGGCGTCTTCGTAATCAAGACAGGTTCCCTGCCACTAGGCAAATACGTGGCGCGATCTCATTGGTCCATATATTGAATGAATGAATGAAGACACTCATTGTACATTCTTGCCCAACCGAGCTATTAGTACGGGTCACAACAAGTCAAATCATATATACATATAAAAATATCACAGATATAGTCGAAGTATATTATTTGATTACCCGACAGATAACGGGAAACGAGGGACAATTGGTCACTCTTCAACGCGCGGTCAAATTATGCAATTCCTTGTTTCGACATCGAGCCCTCCTTGGTCAATGTTACCCTCCCACCCCCCAGGTTTTCCTCATAATTTCCTCTGCATTACTAATTCGAAATAATTTACCTGGTGAATCTATGCCGTCCGTATTGCGTTTCATTTTGCTACGCTGCTGTTGCAGTGCTTTCTGAGAGCACGATGTATATGCTCATTTCCATTATGCGTTTGAAACACATGGAATTAACATGAACCTCCCGTGTTCGGTAGACATTTCTCTTCGATCTGTGTGCCCATGGCGTAAATCTAATTGTACCAAAGCCACCCCATCGTGATGCCGACATCTCTTTGTAATCGACGGCTGCCACTTAATAAATTTACAGGCGCCAAAAGCCGCCAGGTACAACAGTGTTAAACTTAAAGGCTCCCGCTGGCAATTGTCCTGTCGTCTACCGACCTGTCAAATTCAAGAGCGGTGACAATCAATCATTTCGGCACATGTTTTGTCTCTGCGCAATACAGTTATTCGACTGCACTGTTTCTAACACGGCCAATGTCGCGGGAGAAGTGTGTAGGATGCCTCTTCTTCCCTCCGACATGTAGTTCAATGTATCTAAATCATCATCTATTAGATAAAAATTGCATTTGCTCGTCTCGCCATGTAAGGCAGACATTCCAATCTTGTTCTGTTCATACCGTCAGAAGTTGTGTTGGCTTTAAATTGACAACCCGTCAACATTGAAACCGAAACCTTTGCCGCCTTACAGCCACGGTATAACCAGAGAGTATAGCAAGGTGCGAAAAATCTTAAAGACCAAACAGGAGTGCCCTGGGCACAGCACTAAGGAAGTACTCCCTACTGTGACCATCCCAGCAGCTAGAGGGGTGAATTGACCCCTATAAATACATAAACTAATAAAAATCTCAGACTGTCTACACACTGGAAACAAAGGCAGGGACAGATTAGCATAAAATACTGGTCAAAAATTCAAATATTTTTCTCTACTGGTTTTCAAGGAAGCACTATCAAACCCTGCAGAATGATCCAGATAGCTGTAACAAAGTCACATAATCGAGGTCCTAATAACAGCAACTTTCAAATTTTGGGAAGCCAACCTTGTGTTCAAATTGAAACTTTCAAGTCTGCTCTGCCAACTTTGTATCAAAATGTCTTTTTGTATCTACACATGATTGCAACTTGAAAATCTTCCTTATAACTGAATTAGCTCTGATATTTATGTGTCTAGAAATATGGCTAATAATGTGGTGTCTGTTTGCAAGTGTACCAACAGGGGCTATGTAGACTGTACATGTAACTGTCAGGTATGTCTCACAGTACCAGAGTAAGACAAGCCAGCATTTTCATTACTTTATATTCTGGGTTAGGTAAAGCTTTATGTATAATCATACTTTAATACCTAATGTAGTATCCTAATATCAAAATTGAATTGAAAATAAACTTGTGTTGGTCAGCCGTCTCAGCAAACCTTCCCCGATGTGAACTCCACCACAGTGAACAGAAGACTGAGCTCTAGTAGTTTACGTTAGCCGAATTTATTGGGTGGTTTTATAGTACGGGGTTGGTACATTTGATGACTTTGTTTTATACTTCATTTCCATGTATTGCGAGCCCGAGGCCCTTTCGACAGGCATTTCGGAACACCTCTCACCGGAGGACGGCTGGTGCCCCGCCTGACAGCCCACTGACCCGATGCCGCGGAGCCCCAAATGTGTACGGGCCTGGACACCTGCCTGTTCCAAGTCGAGTCCAAACCTCCTGCACGGACATCCTGTCAACGACCGAGTCTACAGTTTCATCTGCAGGCAGAGTCCGCTTCATCTAGTACCCGAGCCCTCCCAACTGGCTGCACTAACTGTCTCACATATAGACATTTTGTTTTCTGCTGCGACTGATACTTGTACCATTGGTTTATGAACCATGGACCTTCCCGACTGATATAGTATTAAGAAACTTTCTCGTAAATAATTCACTGCAGGTGTCAGTTTCGGTCGGCACCATGTTAACGCCTTCCCACTCCGCCATGCACTATGTCTTGTTCCCATTTAAGTGTGCTACTAGTATTAGTTACATTGTTCCATCGCTTTACATGTACTTGTTTACTCAATAAGCGGCTTATCTAATCTTGAAGCTGTAGGAGAAGAATGAATGAAATAATGAACTTTATTGCATGACATTCCTCATCTTATGTCTAGTGCTTATATTCAACGATTCTAGAATATACAATAGATAATACGCACTTGTACCGGAACAAACTGGACCTATACATTAACTTCTTGACAATTCCTACTTAAGGTGAGTAAACACCTGTCCTGCCGTTTACAGCAATGGGTAAATCCTACCTCCCCCCTCCTACGGAAGTTAGGGTTGGGGTAGCCGGCATTGCGGCACTATTCTCGATTTCAAACAGCCATGAAGTTTGGGCATTCCATTTGACAGCTCTGTCGTCCAATACACCGGTCAACGTGCTTATTTCATAAGTTCCTCTCTTGAAATTCCTTCTGCGCACTCACAGTTCAGCGTTAACAAGACACACGGCTTAGTTGCAACTTCCTTATGACTCAGCCATAAAAGGCACATTGTATAGCCTATATCTTGCAACTTTCAAATGAATGAGACAAGTATAGTATGTAACAGATAGCTGTATCCAGACCCGTATCAGAATATATTTACTTCAAGTTTTAAATTAGGCCGTAGAAAGGTGCATTAAGTACGTTAGATTATCCTGTGATTGTACGCCTCTAAAAAGCATAGGACGTTAGTGACGTACGCGTTTTTTGTTTATACATGTAGCTCCACTATTAACCTTGGCGGAAGATACGCCCTACAACCTTGTACAGCCTTTACCGTTATTGAGGAATCCGATGTTGTCCAAATATCATTTTGAATTTGCTTGTTTCCGTATCAGCCTTACCATAGGCAGTCATCAGCAGCTAGGTATAGTAAAGCTTCATCTTCAATCCTCCTAGTACTAGCAGCTATTGACGTGTAGTTAACATGTTGATCGCTTAGACAACATATCTAGTCATCCATTTGTACGTCAACACTTCTATTTCCCCTGATGATTGGTTCCGTAGTGACATGACCGTAGCGGGGTGTCCTTCCTACAACCACTTTCGATCGGGCTTCCGTACTCAGGTACCTACGGTTTGGCAAGCTTTTTCCTCCTCCTCGGTTTCGGCTACTGATTGTGTAAATCCGGGCAGTTTTCAGCCTTCTAGCTGTCCTTAAGTGGTCTCCTAAAAATGCAAACGATTCCACGAAAGCAGATGTAGTAGTTATTAGCAGGGACGAATTGTTAGGGATTAAGGTAGTGGAACCGCCTCGTTCTTTTCTCCATTGGGGCCCGTTTTCCCTTCCGAACGCGTTGGCACTCACTAGTCCCCTCCTCGTCTGGCAACCAAGGACCCGCCAAAATGCAGTGGGTCCCGAGCAAAAACGCTCTCAAACCGGTTAGACCGGGTTCGACATGGTTTATCCTGTCTGTGTGTATTACTCGAGTACAGAGTCTTGTCTACGTTGATGTGTGTACAAAATGCTTTGGGTGAATGTTCGGAACTTTGATGATATTACTGTTCAGGAAAGTGTTTTGGTATTGGTGCTCCGTTATTATGATACTTCGATGACTTTATTGTTTGGGAAATTGTTTTGGTATTGTTTGGTATTTGTTTTGGTAGCGATATTTGTTTTTTTTTCATGCCTTCGGTTGCTTTCTGTAATGTTATGTGGTTTCGAATTCATTCTGTATTGTGCCATGATGTATTTTATGTGATGCGGTATTCAATGCGATTCTCACCTAAGTAAGTGTCAGGGTTGATGCAATTGATTAATGAGATTGAAAGGCCAGTCGTATCCAAGTCGATGCGATCATTTTTTTTTCTTCTTCATCTGTACTTAGTGAGCCGACATTTATGTATGCAAAAGTGTCAGTTATGGTGTACGTATGGTTCCGGGTATTCGAAATTCATTGTGACATTCTTACGTGATTTATTAGTTAAAGTTAGTTCAATCTTACTGAGATATGGTAAATGATGCGGGAGCATCATTAAGCGTTGCGGGGGGGATGGTGTAGCAAGTCTGATATTACGTTGGGCGGCCCAGGGGGTCACGTGGTGAGAGCACGTGACCATGGGCGCGCCCTGACGTCAGCTAGGCCACGCCCCGCAGCGCTCGCTTAAGCTCCGCCTCCAATTGACGTAATATAAGGCGCGGTACGCGCTTGATAGGGAGGAGAAGCAGACTCAGAGAGACCAGGACAAGCGCATCTTCCGCCGTCGTAGTTTAGTTAACCGGGTTAGTTAGTATCATCCGCCGCAACTCTGTCCAGGTATCGTATCTTGTATCACTTGTATTCAGTTGTAGTACTATATCATCACATCTGTTCACTTGCCTAAACTGTATACCATCGGTTGTAGTAATAAAGATCACATCAAACTGTACACTGAACCCTGGTCCTTGGCTATATTGGTGAGAGCGCATAGCATAGATACGTCACCTTGACGTATAGGTAAATGCCCAAATCCTACCACTAAGACCAAATGTTACATGGTTCCCACACCGGGAAAATATATAATATTTGTGATAGATGACTATTATAATGTTTTACATAACTATTTTGTAGTATTTCATAAAGCCATGTTTTTAATCAAGATTGAGCATGTACCTGCTTATACCACTACGAAAAATATTTGTCTTGTTTTGTCTTGGTTAGTAACATTTTACTTAATTCGTGGACACATGTGCTTGCATGAAGAAATTTCAAGAAGAAAAAAGAATGAATAAGAAAAAAGAAAGAGATCATTCGAAGACTATTTTCTTGTAAATTCTTATAACAAGAGAGATGTCCTTACTTTTCTTAAGCTAAGAAATAATTTCTCAAAAAGACTTTTTCCCCTTAGAATTTTCAAGAAATGTATTGTTAGTCAAAATATTCTTGGTATTCTTGTATGAAGACTGAAATTCTTGCCATATTTAAGAAAGTACAAGAATTTTTCTCTACCCTCTCTTGATTTTCTTATAGTAAGAAAAAAACAAGAACATCAAGATATAAAAACAAGTAGTTACTTAGCCTGGGTACCATTCTCCGCGGTCGGCTTTGGGGAGCTTTACCCGGCACCCTGCTTCTGTCAGCCTGTCTGATTAGCTGCCCTTTGAGATTTCGCCTATAGAGCTTGTAGCCGGCCTTTTCAGTTTACCCCTCCCGCGGAGACTGGAACCACAGCTTGGGACTTTTATTCAGGCGCCGCGATCGCGGCGCAGAGCTAGCCAATAGCGTGTGGTCAATCTAATTATCGGGCTGAGCTCTGATTGGCGCAAGCAAGGCGCGAGGTTTCAGCTGTCATCTGCTCTCAGGCAGTCCTATTGCTCATTACCATATCCATCATGGCGGGCGTTGAACACGCCGAGGGGCCAAAACAGGCTGTAGAAAATGCGATTTCGCGGGCTTTGCTGTCGGTAGAAGGGGTAGATAAGCTCAAAGATGAGCAGCTAAATAGTCTGCGACC
>NC_049988.1:11929634-11931643 GCF_000003815.2 Branchiostoma floridae
TAGACCAGCCATGACATTGTGTTGAACATCTATTTTATTAGCTTCTCTGCTTAAAAATCATTTGGCTACTCTGGGTTTATTGCCATGCAGCAAATATATTAGATAACGAAAAGATCATAGCAGAATACATCATTGACATGGGGAGGGGGTTATGAAACTATGCTTTACCTGCCGATAATTTACATGCTTCTTCTCTCTCTTGAAACATTGGTAGCAAATTTACAGATTGTTCCCATTATACTATATCATACGATTGCATATGTGAACATTTCGTCATTTTATCGACGCATAATCATACGTATTGTGAACGCCGAGATGTAGCCTTCGCAATATGTTTTGCTTGTTCAGACATCAAATAAGTAAAACATTTGTGAACTGTGACTGATTCCGTTGCTACATACTTAACCAGCACAACGCACAGGCCAACAAAATACGGACTGCGCATGGACTCTAGAAGACAAAATCGCACTCCCCTGGAACACTGAACAAAAATCAGCACTATAATCTTGATGGAATTGAAGATGAGACCATTTTGTTGGAGACTGTGCAACAATGCCATCATGGCAAACAGCAATGTAATGACAAGAGGGCGAAAAGCGCTAGAGGAGAGAACAGGGGCTAAGATGGCTATCAGCTGAGGCAAGCCAAGGACCATGAAAAGAATACAAGAAGAAAGGTAAGGAAAAATTATCGTATGCGTTTTTTCATTTTATTTCATTTCATTTTAATATTTTTAATATTTCTTGATAAACTCTACAGATTCCTTTAATGTTTAGGTCAAACATTTTTGTCGACCTACCGACCGATGAACTCTCTAAATAAAGCCTACGTGTTACATGTCTACGTGTTGCCTTCACGCTAAGTCGCACACAGAAAACGTACACTCTAATTAACGTTACACTAGAATTGTATACGATTACTATAGTTATAGAGAAAACTCAAAGTACGTCATTGTTTTGTTAAGGGAGGAATGGGGAGGATCGTTCTATTGCCACGTATGCAAGGACGTATGGCCAAGTCGACTGTTCAGAGGTTTTACCTTTTTGTGCCTTTCACAAAGAAACCGTGCAACGTTTATCCTACAATTTTTCGGTCGGCCTACCTCGTAATTGTAGCTCGCGAACGTCTTCAAAAGACGCTGGGATTGATGATTACATAGTGGTGCCCCTACAGCCCAGCCTAGGCCACATGGTGGGTGACGTGTAGGACAATGAACCTGTAATTGTACATAACTCATCCTAACATCTCTTGTTAATACTCCCTGACGCAGATGAGGGGACACGTGTCCCAAAGTTTTAGTATGTTGGCATGCCAAATCAATGGATATCGTGCGAAGTTACCGGACATGAAGGGATCATAGCATGTAGTCCTTTCTTTGTCCAGTTCTTTTACAGTGCACCTGTCGTCATCCACCTCATTTGCATGATGTGCAAAAACACCCAGACCGTCACCAGCGTCTTGTCAGGAAGGGCACATTTGTGTAAAAGTTGGGGAGAAGGCAACACCGTCTCTCAAGCACGCGCCTTGGTGATTTCAGAAGGTAAGCTTTAACCATACTAATATTTTCCGGTAAACTGATGGAACACTTTGCATGGAGGTGAGGGAAAAGAGCATTAGAAACCATATAATATCATACAATTGTCTCCTGCGAATTCAAATAGTTGTCCATTCTAAATTGTATCTCAAACAATGTATCAGTATTTCGTTTTAACGTTTGAACACTTTGATAAAGTCTCTTAAACTTGCGTTTCTCGCATTTATTTTTGATTGCTGACATATGGCGAACTTCTCTGTCCAGAGATTTTTAGAATGCCGTGACACGCTGTGTTTGAATTTGTGTGTGTTTTCGAATAATTTCTCTAGCATAATTGAAGAACGTCAAATGTCAAAAGAACTTTATTAGCCTTTGACACGCTGTATTTCAAAAATAAGATCTGAATTATCGCTATTTTACACCATGTAACTGTGATTTACAAAGTTTAGAAACTTTATCAAAGTGTGAAAATGTT
>NC_049988.1:11931839-11955583 GCF_000003815.2 Branchiostoma floridae
ATGTAGTGTCCTTCTAGTTTCTTCCTTCCCAGAAGCTATGGGAAGGAATGTGGATTTTGTATATACTTAGGCCTAGGTGTTGTTATGAGTTAGTACAAATCATATGTACGAATGTTGTTAAGATGACGACGGATGTCACAATGCATATACTCATATCTTGGTGTTGTAAACTGTCCAAACGTCACGCGGGTCCTTTTAGTTTCAAGGGATACACGTAGGAAACGTGCAATGAACTACTTGCTTAAACGCGCCGGAGCTGCCCGAGTCGAACAGCATTGGCTAGCACTTGAGAAGTATCCTGCTGAATAGGTTTTCCTTGTTCAGTCATCTTCAATAAGTTACAAAATGTACAGGTGTGACAGCGATCTCGCCCCCCCGTGATCTCGCCCCCCCGGGGGCGAAATCACTAGCGATCTCGCCCCCCCGGGGCGAAATCACTAGCGATCTCGCCCTCCCCGGCTAGTGATCTCGCCCCCCTACCTCGCCCCCCTTTAGCGATTTCGCCCCCCCCCCAAAAAAAAACGGGTTTACATGACATTTTAGAAGTTGATTGGTATAAATCACAAAATGCAGTTTCAGAATGATATAAGTACACGAGTTTGATACATAACTCCATTCATAGTATCAATATTAACGTAATTACATGGTAATAAGTTTCAGACAAGGAGGGTTGGTTCCCTTGTATTCCCATTATTGCATATACCTGAGTCTTGACATAAAATGTATTTCATTGTATTCACCTGTCCTCAAGCAACCTATATATCTCCAATATGAAGTCTCTACCATGAAGTGACCACAAAAGAACTATGTAATGTCTTTATTAATTATGCAAATATTAGGTATTAATTAGAATAACGCACATTTTGGTATATGCACCTGGCCAAGGGATATCTTCACCTCCAACATGACTGTTTTTTCTAGTATGTAGGAACTGATGCATTTACCCGTGTTTCTTAAGACTGGTACTTTACCAGTGTTTGTGTAGCATTTAGCAACAGCTATATCAACTTGCGCGTAGATAGTGTTTATAATGAGAAACTATTATTCACGTGTGTTTTTGTTAGTGCTTTGGAAATGTTTCCAGCACAAGAAAGAAAACACTGTGACAAATTGAAAACATATAGCTGACGTATTCCGTACCATAGACGGTGTTGATTTATACGTTCGCAGTAGCACTGTTTTTATGCCACCTCAGCTGCAAAAATTGTCTTTTTCATTTCAATGTCATGTTTGCACCGAACAATATAGTATTGACTTTCGAGGTATGACATCTTACGGTACGGTAATAAGGTGCCATATAGGTACCAGGTAACACACCAGATACGTTACTCCCCAGGTGCAGTATAGTACCAGGTAGCGCACCTGTAATATGTAGTAACCAGCTGCTCTTGGGGGGGGGGGGCGAAAACGCTAAAGGGGGGCGAAAACGCTAGTGATCTCGCCCCCCGGGGGGGCGAGATCGCAGGGGGGGCGAGATCGCTGTCACACCGGAATGTTTGCTTTCTTGTTGATGAAAATTTTCAAAAAGCAACCTAGTTCTGTTCCAATCTATTTTGCAAGGCACGATATTAAAGGTAAAGTGGTGCAAAGGACATACAAATTTGAAAAATGTCCTTTTCTTTGTTTTCTTATCACATGTTATCTTTGAAAATTTAGCTCAATGAACTGTCATACCGTGGACATTTTCTGTAAAGAAACTTACTTGGATTTGCCAATCCCTGCCTTAGTAATTGAAATACTGTCAAAGCATGAGTGAAAAGACATAAAGTGCAAACAGATTTTTTTTTAGAATATGAAATGCGTTGAGCGACCTGTCAAATCTCTCGGTCACAGTCAGGTCGCAGGGAATGGGGGTGTTAGTTATGCTGCCTTAGTTGTACTTGCGAGACACCAACTTTTCATATGAACCTGAATGATTGGAGGGGATGTTTGGGACGTCCACTTATACACCAATTTGAAAAAAAATGGTGTATAAGTGCTTTTCCCGCTTGTAAAACTGCTATAGATTAGAACCCAGGACCATTAGATTCCACAACTCTAACCACAATGTGAAGGCCACCAAAATATCCGAACGAAACTCTCGCGGAAACAACTGCAACACTAGAAAGGCCGACATTTGCTTAAGAGCAAATACAGCATATTTCAGCCATACCCCTTCCCACGCAACATTGGACTGTTCCAAATCACCCCTGCGCAAAAATGGAACATCCTCTTAACAGTACATTATCCCCCAAAGTGGACTGGTATTGTGAATTGATTCCAGGTAAAAACAGAGCTTGCTTCTATTTTTCAGAAAATGACAATAATCACACCTTCCATTCAGAAAATTTTCATCATGACTGAAAATTGTTGAATGACTTCATGTAATATCATTAACAATTTTCAGAGCGATAACTAGGTGTAAGTTTGAAAAAGTATAAGCTCCTTGTGATGTGGGTACATTTATTATTGCAGTGAACTTTTTTTTTATTCAAGTAGGGCATACGATTTAATAATTATCAAGCAGGTGCAGGTACTGTAGGAGCGTTTGTTTTCTTCAAGCTGTAAAACTGTTAAACTGTTTTACTTTGTATGCAATCAGCCATCGAGCCTATTCTTATTTTAGTTTATCAACTTCCTGCCAGACCCGGAAGATACGATTGAACCTTGTTCGAGGATTTATTTTCGTCTGTCTGGTCAGTCTGTTCATACCCTGGCGCTGAGAGTGTTTTATTGGGCTGAAACTCTGGCAGTTTAAAGTTACTTACAATTTAAATGTTCAAAGTTTATGTCAAACAACAACAGCACTAGGAAATGTGGCCACTATAGACAGGTGGTCACTATAGAGAAAATGCTGATCTATTGACTAGGAGCCATACGTTACACATGATTTCAGTACACTGATCATTAATCATATAAACATTGCACAGGTAAGCCAATTGTTCAGATGTACAATTAAGTTCAAATAATTCTGAAGAGAAATATTGATGAGAAAATAATCATTCTCGCCACTGTCTAACTTATAATTACGTATCAAAACTAAACGCAGATTTTCTAACTAACGCACCTTTCGCCGACTTCATCAAAGGACCGCCGGCTATCAATCAAACACGGCTGTTGATTAGACTTAGAGTTTCAAACAGTCATGTGCTGTGTGCCAGTTGACAGCGAACTTCATGCTACGTGATGTTTTACATTGCTTGGACCTTCTTTCCTACAGCGGTGCTTCTACAAAATATTTAGACTGTAACACTGAGTCCCACATGTTTTATAGAATAGAATTTGACGCAGAACAGCGTTTTTTGCTGGGTATTTTTCTTGAAACATGTCCGTGGGAATATCAGCGAGGCGGCGACGTAGGGATATCAGACCGTCAACAAAAGTCGCACGGCGGCTAACGGCGCAGCGAAGATAATAAGCTATAAATAAGCGCTGCAACTAAGGATGGCAACCCGTACAATATTTTTGTATACTGTTGAGCTAAGTAAAGTTTGTTGTTTATGAGGTTTTAGTTGTCTTTGAAGCTTTGACCCGAAATATTCTAAAGTCAAACTGCTGAAGAGAAGTAAGTGACTGCTACGATTATCGTAGATATGGCCCTAAAAAAACTGATAAAAGAAGCCTTCTCAATAGTCTAAAATGCAAGAGCTTCCGGGGTGGTTTCGCCCACCTGGTCCCCCCCCCCCCCCCCCACAGTGGCCCTGCCCCTGGACCCCGCCAGGGACAATCGGGCGGCCCCCGGACCCCTGTCCGACGCTTTGAAAAAATCCTGGCGAGAAGTCTGTACGGCTGGAGTCTCAAAGTTAACGTATTGTGTGGTCCCGCTAATGAATATTAATTAGCCTTCGCTTTTCTCTTCGCTGATTGGCTGAACCATTAATTGAATTAACTCTTCCTGCCGGCTAGACGCAGGTGCAGATGTCGGCTCTGTGGGGTGAACGTCCGAAAGGTCATGGCATGGAGAACGAAAGAAAACCAATTTCCCCTAACAAAAAGTGTTGTAATTAAGCCTTTTACAGTACTTTATGCCAAAAGTTTTACTTGGAGCATTTTACCAACTATCTTATGCCTATCTATACCAAATGTTACTAATACCAGGGTACAGGGGTGCAAAATATACCGTTATAAGACCGTCAACAACAGTCGCACGGAGCTAACAGCGCAGCGAAAATACCATCGCTAGCGTTTCAACTTCGGATAACAAGTTATAAGTACTGTTGAACTCAGTAACGTTAAAGTTTGTTTTTAGTTGCCTTTGACGGTTTGACCTGAAATATTACGCTAAACTCCTGAAGAGAAGTTAAGTGACTGCTGCGATTATCATAGATATGCCCCTAAGAACTTAGCCTGGGTACCATTCTCCGCGGTCGGCTTTGGGGAGCTTTACCCGGCACCGGCCTTCTGTCAGCCTGTCTGATTAGCTGCCCTTTGAGATTTCGCCTATAGAGCTTGTAGCCGGCCTTTTCAGTTTACCCCTCCCGCGGAGACTGGAACCACAGCTTGGGACTTTTATTCAGGCGCCGCGATCGCGGCGCAGAGCTAGCCCAGGGCTAGCCAATAGCGTGTGGTCAATCTAATTATCGGGCTGAGCTCTGATTGGCGCAAGCAAGGCGCGAGGTTTCAGCTGTCATCTGCTCTCAGGCAGTCCTATTGCTCATTACCATATCCATCATGGCGGGCGTTGAACACGCTGAGGGGCCAAAACAGGCTGTAGAAAATGCGATTTCGCGGGCTTTGCTGTCGGTAGAAGGGGTAGATAAGCTCAAAGATGAGCAGCTAAATAGTCTGCGACCGTTTTTGCTCGGCAAGGATGTGATGGCTCTTCTTCCAACTGGATTTGGAAAGTCTTTGATTTATCAACTTGCACCTATTGTGGCTGGACACCTTGTTACATCGCCGGGCTGCCCAGATCGTCTCAAGACTGCGAACTTTCCAATTGTCATAGTTCTGTCCCCTTTGGTCGCACTAATCAACGACCAAGTTAAAGCAGCCAGACGACTTGGCTTGACGGCTGTCTCTTTGGGTGACGCAAGTGCAGAGGAGTTAAGAGACGTAGTAAGGGGAAAGTTCCAGCTTGTTTTCGGTAATCCTGAAACTTGGGTTTTGTCGTCAAAATGGAGGGACATGCTGAGGTCTGAAGTTTACCAGGACAATCTCCTTGGGCTCGTGGTGGATGAGGCACATAAGACTCCAGCTTGGTATGTAGTTTTTAATGAAAGCAAGATTGCAGATTAGTCACAATCTTTAACCATCTTCACAGTTAATCGTGCATGTAATCCCGAAGCGCTTGGCACCTCATGCTTGTTGTCCATGCTTGTGCATAATGCATGTCCATCTCTAATTCACCGTGTGGCGGGTGAAACTAACCTCTTTCATGGAACCGCTTCATTTAAATATCAGGACAACAATACACATGTAGATGATGTAAGTTTAAAAATGCATGCCTTTGTTTTCATGTGTAGAAATGCTGTCAAAACAAAATATTAATCCACTAATGTTCGGTGTGCAAATTATGCACCTGTTTCCTTATGACCTGTAGTTGGATTGACATGACATTTTTTTTGGAATGGCTTCTATTCACAGAATGAAATATTTTGTTGTTGATAAATGATGCCTTGGTAAACACAAGGACATTATATAGAAGTGCCCTTCTTAAACAGTAGTAGTCATAGAGTAGTCTCACTGTCCCACCATAAATAATCAATCATATGCTCTACTTGGCTCTGCCTTCTATTTCTGTTTCTGTATCTATATTAAAAATTGTGACAAACTTTTCTACCTGTTTTATTTTTTCCAGGGGAGAAGCAGTTTCAAGAGGAGGGGCACCATTCAGAACATGTTTTGGTAGAGTCTCGGAACTACGATCACTTTGCAAATATGGTAAGACAAACATTTCTTTGGTAAGACAGATATTTCTGTTGAATTTTCCCTTATAACTTTGTAAAGTCAAAGAAAGTTATAAAATCCATTGTGGAATTATGGCCAAGTGTGAAAATGATCTATATTTGACAATTTGATTCACACCACATTTTTATCTTGTTTACTTAATATGTTTCCACTGTTTCCATGATGCAGGGACACCTGTCTTGGCACTGACAGCCTCTGCAGAGCTGCCGACAAGGAAGGACATTGTGCGTCTACTGAGCATGAACTCTGACACTACTTTCGTGGAAGCTAACCCAGATAGGCCCAATATCAGACTTGGGGTGGTCCGGGTTAAGGGGTCTGATTTGTCATGTCTGGATTGGATTGTGACAGGGTTGAAGGAGCAACAGACTAGCTTTCCCAAGGTAATCATATATGTTAGAAGTTTTAATAATATTGGAGCTGTGTTTGGCCACTTTAAACGTGCACTTGGTGATGCAGCTTATGTTGGTAAAAAACATTCAACAAATCGTCTTTTCGCTGTCTACTGTGGTGAGACCCTGAGTGACAAGAAAGAACATGTAATGCAAACATTTGTCAGCTGTCCAGATTCTACTGCTCGAGTTGTTATTGCAACAACAGCCCTAAGTATGGGAGTAAACTTCCCTGATGTGAAGTATGTTGTTATATATGGCCCCCCTGAAAGTATGGAAGATATTATGCAAGAAGTGGGGAGGGCAGGTAGGAGTGGCGAACAGTCCCATGCTGTAATCTATTCCTTTTCTTTGTCTCAGTGTAGTAAGGCTGTTTCACAATATGTTCGATCTGACAAGTGCCTCCGCATCATGTTATATGATAGATTTCAGGCAAAACCAACCACCAAATCCATTGATCCTGGACACTTGTGTTGTTCCAACTGTCACAAAACATGTAAGTGTGATTCCTCAAAGTGTAAAGAGCCACTACCAAGTACTGAATGTAAGGTAGAAGCAGAGGAAACAGAGCCATCCCTGAAAAGAAGTGTCAGTGACCATCAAAGGGACATTCTCAGAGAGGCCCTGTATGAGTACCGTGATTCTCTAGTTCACAGTAACTCTAAACTGCTCATTTCCTTTGACCTCACTACTGGATTTTCACATGATCTTATCAAACATGTGCTTGACAAGTGCGAATACATATTCACACCAGCTTATGTGGAGTCACACCTTCCTGTGTTCGGTGGAGACCAAGCCCAAGTCATTGTAGACATAGTCCGTAAAGTTTTCGATGAACAGTTGGATATAGATAGCATGTTGGAATTTGTTCAAAAGGAGTTTGCAGCTAATCCACTTATCTTCTCAAACCAGGACCAGTTACTTGCTACTTTCACGTCCAGTAGTGATAGCAGTGGTGATGATGTCAGTAGTGATGATATTGAGAGTTCTGAAAGTGACCAGTATGATGTGGATACATGTACATACAGTAGTGATGACAGTGATGAATAGGAAGATTTGCTGGACATACTAAGCTGGACACAAATTGTCTTAAGTTGTTCAGACAGAATTTTCAAAGTGTTGTCCGAATTGTGTACATAACACAAGTTGTAGAGCCTTGAATACACATGCCATGTCAAAGGTGGGAAGAAATAATCTTCTTTGTTTGTTTTTTTGGTGAATTTGCATCTGAATAATAAACTTCACAAGACAAGATTGAATTTGAATTGATTCAGACTTTTATAATTTTCTTACACAGCAATATACTGTATTCTGACAAACAGACTTTTTGTTCTAATACATGCTTCCTGAAAACCTGGTTGGGACTTCCCAGGTGTCATTCTCAATTTGGGACAAGTTGAATTTATTTTTAGGACAGTTCTGGGGCAGTAAGGAAAAAAAACAGATAATTGTGTTGTTGCCATAGGAAATGTTAAATGTTTTGGGAAATAAGTGATAAGAAGCAGAATATAAACTGAATATAAACACATGTTTTATTGAGTCAACTTGATAACAGGAACTAGGATGTATATTGATCATCCTTACTTAGTACGAATACCACTTCTGTGCTTACAACAAAATCATGTTATGCACAGTAACAAAGTCATGAAAAAAAGACATGAAACTTTTCAGAAGTCATGCTGTGCTCCAATTACTTCTGCATACAGTATAAGAAGTCACTCGCTAGTCAGGTACATTGGGAGTACAAAGAAGTCATCAATTTACAATGCACAAGGTACACGGAACTTTTTACAAAGGCTGTTGAGCTCCAATTACTTCTGTGTACAGTTTAAGAAGTCAATAACTAGGTCATGTACATAAAGAGTACAAATTACACTGGAATCTACAATGCGCAAGACACATGGAACTCTTCTTCACAATGACTGTTGTGCTCCAAATACTTCTCCATACAGTATCAAAAGTTAATCGCTAGTCAAGTACAAAGTAGTCATCAATTTACAATGCACAAGATATACGGAACTTTTTACAAAGGCTGTTGAGCTCCAATTACTTCTGTGTATAGTTTAAGAAGTCAATAACTAGGTCAGGTCCATAAAGAGTACAAATTACTCTGGAATCTACAATGCACAAGACAAATAGAACTCTTCTTCACAATGACTGTTTGACTGTTGTGCTCCAAATACTTCTCCATACAGTATTAAAAGTTAATCGCTAGTCAAGTACAAAGTAGTCATCGATTAACAATGCACAAGATATACGGAACTTTTTACAAAGACTGTTGCGCTCCAATTTCTTCTGCGTACAGTTTACAAATTCAATCACAAGTCAAGTCCATGAGTACAAAGTAGTCATCTATAAGCTAACAGAAGTATTGAAATATCGAGAGACTTGTGGTCTATTACTTCAATCTCGTGGTCTATCAATGCAATCAGAATATTTACATTGAATGAGTCAGCAAATTATCAGAATGTTCTATCAAAGATGATTTCTCATGCATTCTCATATGTAGCTGACCACTTAGAGACTAGCCTGTTCACCCATTTAGCTAGATTGACTGAAGAAAGCTTTGCCAAGAGGTCCCTCTTGAAACCAGGGAAGGAGTTGTATTCCCTCCCTGGGACATAGCTAAGGGCCTCGACCTGTGCGTACTGATCGACCAGGGTGTGCAGCTCTGGAATGCGATCAGCTTTGGTGTGGCGTCCAGAGTCAGAACGCACACCCAAGTCTGAGTCTGCCCTCTTTAGCAGTGCCGCCATTTCACCAATGGCATTGGCAATACGGGCAGCACTCTGTTCATTGAGGTTAGGCCCAAGGTGCTTCAGGAAGGATTTCAGGTAGTTGTTCATGTGTTCCAAATTTTGATCCAGGGGGATATTGTTACCTTTACCGCCTCTGTTGTTCACTACTCTGTTCCACACCAGACTGTGGGCCAGCTTAGGGGGCAACAGGGCATTCACTTTGGCAAAGAACATCAAAGTACCATATGCATATTTGGTGTGGCCGTAGGCTTTGTAATACAAAAGGGCCATCCTGAAGCACCTGGATAACCTCTCCCCGTCTCCCTCCTTGGTGGCATCGTCCATGTTGCGGATCAAGAGAGCTAGGGTCAGTTTGCTTGTCTGGTAGTTGTAAATGTGGTCTTCTTTTGGCAAACTTGACTCTTCGCTCTCTTCCTCCACAACAAGGTCGTGATGGCCTTTTTCATGTGTGACTCTTGCCCCAGGCCTTACGTACACCTTTGGGCAACCGGGGTGTCGGCAAGGCAACTGTGGTCTCGGTTTGGGTGCCATACCTTCTCTGATGTCATGGAGAGACTCAGTATTGCCTGCAAGCAAGTCATCTACAATCTCTGCCGCCCTGCTCTCAAGCCAGTCCTTTTGCACGTGGAGATTGGCATTCAGGATGTAGGCAGGGGGGAAGTCTGCTGGTCGTGCTGACAGAATAAAAAAAGAAAAGAAAAACAAGACAAGACTATCGTCAGTTTCAAGTGCCTTTGTTATAGAATGAAATGTTGTAATGAATAGGACAAGTTGTAATTGTCATGTGATGCTTTTGATATGTTAAGCTATGTATACCTGCTAATGTTAAGCTATTAAACTGCTTTAATTTAGCCTTTTGTGCTGCTACAAATACACTACATTGCCTTTCAATAAATGTAAGCAACCATCATGAATTGTATAAGTTGGAAGGTGTACTTGCAGTACATTTCACATAATGAGAAGCATGGATGTTTTAAAAGAAACACTTCTCTCACCATCAATGCTTTCCAACTTGAAGGCTTTCAAGCAGGCGTAGATGATGAGAGCATCGATGTCCTTGTTGATGTACTCCTTGTAGTGGTTGTAGGCATCGTGGGGTCCTTTCTTGGCTGTTGTTGCGCCTACCACATTCATGTTGGAGCACAAGGATCCCTTGTCACCCGCCGACGCCTCCTTGTAGAAGATGCTGTGCAGTATCTAAAACACAAGAAAGTGAAAAATCATTTAATAGGTGACGCCCAAAGTCAAGTCAACAATGTTGTCATATACTTAGCCTTCGGTATGTTAGTATACCCAGACACATACTTTTGCACATATGAATATAAAAGAGGGATGGACAGTGTAAAGATATAGATATCATAGCACAGCCTAATCTCCAAGCAGATCTTGTGGTGGCCTAAGATGGTATCATAAGCTTGGGAAGGAGTTTAGCCAGCAAAAGGAGTAAATTGATCTGCTTGGAGATTAAGCTCAGTCCTCACACTAAAAATAAGATAGATAAACAGAAACTGACCTCTACCAAGTTTCTTATTGCGTGCCACAACTCGAACTTGGGGAGAAGACCATCCAGGCGCTCTTCTGCGTTGTCACCATCCATGAATGCCAACTGGACATTCTCTGCCCTCTCCACTGAAAGCCAGTCTCCCCCAAGGAGAATTGTGAGAAGGAGGCGCTGGATCCGGCCTTCGGGATCCTCTTCTGCAGGGACAAAGTGGGTTTGGATATACCGAAGTATTTCCACCATGTCCGCACTCACATTCTCATTTTTGAACTGCAGGCCTAGCCAGGTCTGAAATCAAGAAGTTGGAAAACTTTAGTCTGTATGCAGGCACACACACACATACACAGACACACATACCAACACACACACACACAGACACACACATACTGGCACACACACATGCATGTACACACATAAACACTCAAACCACACACAAACACATATACCACAATAACCAACACACAAACACTAACATAAATGTGCATGCATACACCTATACCCCACACATCTATACATACATATATCAACACATACATACAACACACACAGACAAACACACACACAACAGTGTTATATACTCAACAATCATATACTTAGCCTTTACACAAGTATCAGGAATGTTAGTATTCCCTGACATACATACATATGCATACATACATACATACAGAAACATCCATGTTCACTGTAAGGGATATTGCCATGTCATCGCCTTTCTATGAATCTATCAGACATGAAGAAAAAAAGACTTTCTCCTCTAAACATTAAACACTAAAAGTGGTTGTTTAGTCTTAAGGCATGATCTATCTTGCCTAGATCAAGTGAAACATATTCATACCTGCTCTGAGGCCTTCGACATCTCCTCGCTGTAGGGATGTGGGATGTGTCTTACGGCTGCTTTCTTCAGCTGCTCGAAAGCAGCCAGACAGTCAACCATTATCCTGCTCACGATGATGATGTAGTCTCTTCGCAGTTGGGCCTGTATGGCTTCTGTCGGTAGGTAGTCGGCGACTGTCAGGTCACGGAGTGACTTCTGCGGGGTGGAACTGTCCAAGTCATTCAGCACCCTGTCTATTACGGCATATTGTTGTATCCAATGTAGGGACCTGTTCTTGTTTCTCTTCGATTGGTGTTTTGCTGTCACAAAAATGTCCACATTGTCAAATATGACCTGGTACGTGCGTATTGGCATGACCTTGAGCAATGTGATTGCACTGGCGATGATGTCCTTTGCGGTTTTGTGCAAACTGGAAACAGACTGTGTGATGGCAAAGATTGCGCGTTTATACTCTTCAACTTTGTAGCCAGGAATGTTTTGGAGTTTAGTTGTCAGTGTGGTCTGTACGTCAGGGATGTCCTTGGTGATGTTGGTGTTGTCCTCTTCAAGTTGCTGCCCCAGTGGCTCTACACCCAGCTCGCTCATGTCATCCTCAGGTGAGTCTTGGACAAAAGATGGGAAGGAAAAGTTGCAGGCTTGAAGGTCAGCGGAACTGATGGTTGAGTTCCCGGACTGGTCCAGCGTTGCCTTTTCACCTGAAGCCTCCTCCTCTTCAATGATGCTGTACAGCTCCTCTAACGATGAAATGGCACCAAACTGGGCCTCTATGGTGGCTTTCCATTCCATCATGTCCCTGTCTCTGTTCTTTCCAAACTCAACTTGCTTCGCAATGCTTCTGCTGTGCGACATGCAGATGTTCTGCTTGTTGAGACGTTTGAAAGCTTTCTTCTTGGCACCCCCTTGCAGCAGTACAAAGCTATTTCTGTACTGCCATGCTGAAAGGGTGGGGTGTTCAACCTTAACACAGATGGAGGCGGCGGTGCACTTGGCAATCTGGGCTGGTCTGCTCTCCTTACCACAAGCACCCTGGAAACATGCATTTAGCCAGGGGGTTCTTGTCTCCAGCTCCTCTGCAAATGCATCCATGTTGAAGTTGACGAGATCGTCGGGTGACGTTTTCCCCAGAATCGAGCTACCTGCTAGGTCACGTACCTCCGTGTTGATCTTCTTGGCCACTTTCTTCTGCAAGGCAGCTCCCATGTTCTTCATCCTCAAGGCGCTGTTAGCTGCTGCATTCCAGCTTTTTTCTGTGACTTGTTGCACCAGGGCCTTGGCGTCTCCTTTTAACTCGATGACTCTGGCATGCTTGTCTGATGGGTACTTCAGGAGGATCTGTTAAACAGAAGAAAGAAATGTTGCAATGAAATATGAGCCCATTGAAATTTTGCGCTAATATCTGTAAAGTATGTATATGCATATGAAATATTGTGACTTTCCTCAGCATACATAGACATCATTCTCCTCAAGAAAGACTTCAGCTTAATTCCTTTGATTTCTATCTTTTTCTAACAACAATAGATTGTATCAGTCTATAGTCAAATTATTCACCTAACGAAATTATCATTAATTCCACAAAAAAATTATATACACTAGGTGAACATATTACACTCGAGCAGCCTACCAAAAAAAAGTTTGACATCTAGTGGAGGCAAAGACGTAATGAAAACATGTGTATGAAAACATAAATAAGCAAATCAAAGTAACGTTGAAACAATATAGCTACATGCAACCCAGATATAGTCAATAGTACCAGTATACAAATGTAGCAATGGCAGAAACAAGGCCCACCGCCCGACACACACACCAGACAGAATGGGGGAGGGGCCAACGCGTCATCGTGCTAGTAATTCTTGGATAAACGGGAGGATTATAAGCGGTAAAAATGTCTTGCTGTGGTAGAAATTACATTTTTTTTTAATATTTGGCAACTGATACAGTTTCTACTGATAAGATTCATGTGGTGTTGTTGCTCTATGTCCATTTTGAAAAGACCGACTTGACCTAATTTTAGGCATGATGTTATAACATGATGTTTGATCGTGCGTACGGCGCGGTACAAGTACGATGGTTTGTTTATGTCAAAGAAAACAGAGACATTCAAAGTTGCTCGCATGAAAATTGAGTTTCAAAAAACGTGAGACTCGAGATATTACAATAAAAACAACGTCTTGTAACTAAGGTTACTGTTTCCCCTCGGCCTGTCAAAAAAACTAATGATAAATTATGAAGCACGTTCAGGCCAACGTGATCTGAACTTGAAGCGAGTCAAAACTTAATACAACGGCATGCATGTGTGACAATCGACCTAACTTTAGCAAAGTTTTAAACATACCTGTAGGCTGGTTGTGTCTGAAGGCGGAGGCGCGATGTTTTCTCGGGCTTCGACTGACAAGCGGGTCACTTTGCGGGCGGGAGAGTGCCTTGTCGGTGTAAAGGGCAGGTTCCTTTTCGTCTCGCCGCCTCGTTCTTCCAGTGGCGCCGACGTCTGTTTCTGAGGAGTTTTGGGTCCACCAACCTCCTTGGGTCCACTGAATATTCCTCGCCATTTTTCGATAGCTTTGGTACACTTGTCGGTGTCTCTCTGCCACTGTAAAACATGCGTGACTTCGCGGTTGCACGGCGCGCAGATTGAGGACCCTTTCTTGATCTCGATTCCCAACACAGCTTCCAATCTTGATGCCGGGGACTTGTCACTCACCGAATCCGCGAAAAACTTTCTCGTGTGCGCAACCTTGCCGTTCACTCTCATATCAATCGCACAGAGGAAGCATAACACCGCGGAGGCCATTGCGAACAACATGCTCGGAAACGACCCTACAGTGGAACTGTTTCCCATCGCCAAACGCCTCCAATTTATTGGCGATATTGCTGTAAACAAGGCTTTTCGCACATAGGTGTCAGTATCTGGACATAAGCTCTGCATCTTGAGAACTGCGTTTATTCCCACGATTAGGAGATATCTGTACCATGAAGCCCTGGCATGATACATGCCGCCGTCTTTTCAAGTTCCCGCGAAAGATCAAGGGGCGCCATTTTTGTTGTGGGAAACCCCTTCATTTGCATATAATGACGTCAGGTACGTACTATGCAACCTGCACGGCTGCACGACATTAATTGTGGCTAGCACGTTGGAGAATGTCTTTCACCATTCCAATCTATCTTGAAACTCCTACCATTAAGAACTTACCTTTCAAAAAAATCAAGAACACTATGTATTTAGTTTCAGACTTACAGACTAGGGTTAGCAAGCTGCGGAGTTTCCATCGTGGGATCATGGTAATCACACGCACGTACGAATTGGGGAAAATCCATCAGCCTTTGACAAGTGGTTCTTCTGCCTCATATGGTACGAACTTTCCCACAACAATTTTGACAGATCTCATCATAAGTCACACAAAACTGGCAGATAACGCACACATGTTAATTACGTAGGGAACGGCAGTCTTAGTTTAGATAAAAATCGGTGCAATCTGTTTCCTCGAGGTGCGATTATTCTCACAGTTTTCTTCCTGCGTACCCTCCATACTCTGTACTGCTACAATCGCCCACGCCGTCACAATTTTAATACTACTGAGTGCTTTGATTGAGATTTTACCAAGGCAACTGCTTGAATTGAACGGCTCCAACCGGCTTTAAATCCAGGTAAGTTATATGTTTTTAATTGTTCATTTTTAATACCAACTCCCTTCTTTGTGAACTATCGGAGGCCTTGGTTGCCAGACGTCCTCTATTGTAATAAAGTTGGCCAAATTGGCGGTGAATATTTCATCCGCTATCGGATTTGACCTTTGACTTTACCAGTCCGGGTAATTACATATTCAAAGTACTTGCAGATAATAAGTATAAATGATGATGGTGCAATCTTTGTATGTACCTTTATTTTTTCATTATATTTTTCTAGACATGGCTGGTAACCTGTCACCAACCCACGAGCTCATGGACTATGAGTATGACAGCGATCAGACGTTCTGCTCGGAAGTAGAATGGAGCCACCTGGAACGTGCAGAGATCGCGATCGGAGAGCCGCTTCGTACATCCACCCCAGTGCCGGACCCTAGTACAAGTTCTAGAAATGACTCTTATGAGCTGGATCCGAGCGGTGACATGTTTCTGGAACCGCCTCATAAAGAAGAATCTGCCGAGACGGAGTACACGTTCGACCCCAGCGCAGATCTTTTTGCGTCACTGGACAGTACGCCAGAAGAGAAGACAACTGATCATGAAAGCAGTGACTGTGACATAGTGGACTGTGACGAGAAACCAATCGACCTTCGTACAGTCGTACCGGAGACGCAGACGTTCGCGGCGAATAATAAGTAGTATTTATGTGTGCACGGTAAAAGAAGAAACGTTGTAACAAATAACAAACGTTGTAACAAGTAACCTCAGGTCAAGACCTTTCTCAGGTATTGTAAATTCAGATCGGCTTGCCAAAACATCAGTATTACTACCGTTTTATTTCTTGTGAATAACTTTTTATTTTGCGAACTGATAAACATTAAATATTCAATAGCTATGTAGCATCGTGTCTGGTATCACTTCTTGCGTTCCTAAACAAAGAAAACAAAACATATTGTACAGACATATTCAGTCGTCTTATCCTTGATCACGTGGTTACCAGCGCCAGCGGTTCATTAATATTTATAGCTCCGGGCGCTGATTCGCTACCGCGTGCAGCTGGTATGGCCAATCGTGCTGTCACACCGCGGTGCACCCGCGGCGCCGACGGCCCTAAATGAAAGTTACTCCACCCTCGCTCTGCGGGGGCTCAGAGGAGACTGGCTGAAACGTGATTCCATACCGTCGGGGCGCGACTAAAGTAATCTAACCCCGTAAGAACTCCCCCGGCCTGTACCAATCAACTGTACGGGCGGTCACCCCTACACCGCCGAGCGCCCGACGGTATGGTTCCCAGGCTAGTAGTTACTGGAATAAAAGTCTTGAATGTTCTTGTTTCACATATCAAGAAACATCGAGAAACTCTATTCTTGATTTTTTGGGAATGTTCAAGAAAAAACAAGAATTTCGTTCTTACATTTCCTCAGGTATACTGCTCAGAAAAACAAGAACATTCAAGATACATGTAATTTAAGTACAAGATAAAGTGCAAGGAATTACTGGAATAATAATCTTGAATGTTCTTGTCTTTTGTATCCAGAAACTTTGATAAATGCATTTTTTTTTCGTAAGTGAAGAAAGTATTTCTCATTTAACATTAGCCATGTTTGAGTTCACCGACAAGAGTGTTCTAGAAATCTGGAGGATTTGCATAATCTATCCTAATTCTAGGTAATTAAGAACTCGGGTACAAGAGTATGGTCCTTGACTTACTTGACTGAATACTAATAACTAAACAGGAAATTACAGAACAAGCTTTGACTAGCATAAGACTCTTGAATGTTCGTGATTGTTGTTTTTATTCAAAATATCCAATAAAAACTAGCACATATAGAAACTTTTCCATTGACCTTCTTGGCAGACACTGTTTATCATAATACATGTGTCTATCAAGATGTAAAGAACAATAAGTTGGAACCAGCAAAATTGCTGTCTATTTTCTCAATGTCAGATCAGAGTTTAAGAAATTGATTCTATATTTTTCTGGTAATAAGAGAACAATTTTACTAAGGATCATGGGAAATTACTCCCATCATCCTTTGCTGCAAATTTCAAATTCTAGACAGTTGTAGCTTGCATGCAAACTGCCTCTCCTGGTTTATTTGTCTGATGTGCATTAGATCTTGCAAATACAGGGCACAGATATGGTAGATTTCTGTAGGACACTTTCCTGTATCACCTGGGACCCTGTTTACAATGTGGCCTTGCATTTCTAAGCTCCAAAGTGCAACCAAAGCCGAAGTCAAGCTTGGAACATTATCTATTCAGGTACGTCAGCCATCTTGGTTTTCAAAGTATTTTAATTTCACATTTCTTTGGTTGCATATGCATGATAAGGCGACCAGTAATTGCAGAATGTAGAAGTGAACACTTGCATGAATCCCTCCAAAACACTAAGACTTAAGTATGATATTTTAAAGGAAGGAAAAGTATAGAGATGTTGATGTCCAAAATCCTTATGGGGAGGGGGGCATTCATCAGGGAATTGTTTGTTCATAAACTGTCTGTGTGTTGTTCTAGGCATGGAAACCAGCTGGACCAAAGAGGATGCCCCCATCTCAACTTTGGAAAAGCTTTCAACAAGAACAAGTGACATGTATTATGATTATGATACCATCACCAACAACATTACAGCAGTAATGGTGCTGTTTTAGAAGGACAATAATTAAGTTATTAGTATATGCTCAGTATCAGGAAAATGAATTTTTATAAGCAAGCATCATATATGATCTAAATCTGTTGGTATCTGCAATAATGTTGCAATCTTTAAAATAATGGTTCATAGGGGAGAAAATGCCCCAAAATCTGGTATGAAACTTATTGATGGACATGAGTATGATTGGAAATACATTTACAACTATATAAACAGCAACATTGACCAGTTCGTGATACAAGAACCTCAATCTTACTTTAAGAAATGGTTTCTATGTTTGTAGGTGTAAGAAATTCAGTCTTGAACTTAAAGATAGCAAGATGTTTGCTAATACAAAAATTTCAATATTAGCACAGCAAAGTAGTACCCTAGGTCACTAGGTGTACGGAATTTGGTCTTGGTAGGCAATAAGAAGTGTGCTTTTGATTTAAGAAAGTTACTCTTGTTGTAAGAACAATTAAGAAAATATTTCTAGCAATAAGAAGTGTGCTCTTGATGTAAAAAAGCTATTCTTGATATAAGAAATTTAATCTTGGTATAAGAACACCAATCTTGAAAGTAAGAAAATATTTCTGGGAATAAGAATTGTTGTCTTGATGTAAGAAAGTTACTCTTGCCGTAAGAAATTTAGCCTTGGTATAAGAACACCAATCTTGAAAGTAAGAATATATTACTAGCCAATAAGAATTGTTGTCTTGATGTAAGAAAGTTATTTTTAATATAAGAAATTTAATCTTGGTATAAGAACACCAATCTTGAAAATAAGAAAATATTTCTAGGCAATAAGAATTGTTATCTTGATGTAAGAAAGTTATTCTTGTTATAAGAAATTTAATCTTGGTTTTAAGAATGCCAATCTTGAAAATGAGAAAATGTTTCTAGGCAATTAGAATTGTGCACTTGTAGTAAGAAAGGTATTCTTGTTGTAAGAATAGCAGTCTTGGAAATAAGAAATGTATCTAGGCAATAAAGAATTTTACTCTTGATATGAGAAATTTATTCCTTTGTGTGAGAAAATCAATCTTGGAAGTAAGAAAATATTTCTAGGCAATAAGAAGTGCGCTCTTGAGGTAAGAAATGTATTCTTGGTGTAAGAACACCAATTTTCAAAGTAAGAATTTCAATTCTTGGTGTGAGAACACCAATCTTGAAAGTAAGAATTTCAAAATAATTCTAGGCATCAAGAATTGTGCTCTTGAAGTAAGAAAGACAGTCTTGCTGTAAGAGCACCAATCTTCAAAGTAAGAAAATGTTTCTAGGCAAAAAGACTTTCTGATCTTCATGTGAGAAAAGGATTGTTGAATACAAGGCTTCAAATGACAATATATTAGTAAAAGAATATAGGCACAAGAACATTTATAAAAAAATCTTATTGTAAGACTAACATTCTAGTTAAACTTTATGAGATACCTCTAAGAAATATAGTCTTGCTTCAAGAAAATTCAGTAAGTAAAAAATTGCTTAATTCGTGGACAAATCTGTTTTCTTACTCAGTGAGTTAAGACACTTTTCGCCCTTCTGCCTAATTAACTGATCCACCAACTTTGATGTGCTGTAGAAAGTTACTGGTTTGGTATTTTTCAGAATAGTCAGGAAAAAAATCTTATATGAAGACAAAAATGTCTCGGTACAAGAAAAAACAAGAAAGAAAGAAAAGGCATTTTTGGTAGTGTATGCATGGCTTCTCCTCTTTTATGTACTATACAGATACTAGATGTTTTAAACCCAGGTGCAAATGGCGATGGCCAACAGACAGAAAGTGGAAGAATTTAGTTTTGAAATTTTCATGCAATTCGCAAGAACAATTGACTGTCTAAGTGATAACACCGAGCTAAGGAAGATACTGTTTTTCTAAGCCGAAATACAGCAGCTGTAATTGTAAGTGACTCACATTAATGTCCATATATATATATATATATTTCTATATCTAACTATCGAATATCTAACGTGTATTACCCATCTTTTGAATCTATCAATTTATCGATTCATCTACATATTGATTGAGTCAACTCATGAAATTTGCTTTAATACCTTTTAACACAAACTTTCAAAATTTAATAGATTTTTTCGTGCTCGATACTTAATAAATAATGAATATAAAAAAAGCACGACACGAAAAAGACGGTTTGAGATTAAGCTCTTTAATAGCATTTCAATGGTAAGGAAGCAAGTGAGCAGTTTCTACAAAACATTAAGCTTTGAGGCGTTGCGATTTAGGAGTTAAGCTCGTCATAAGTATTTAAAGTGTAAAGTGCAATGAGACATCTCAAACGTTGAACTCTTAAAACCGGCTTAGGTCGAAGGGATTGTGTAACGTTACCCAAGGCTAAATAAAGGTTGAAAAAAGACGAAACAAGCGAGCAGTTGCAGTTTCTTGTGTTTGCCTTTGTAGTGTTGCGTGCTAGTAACGTGCTAAAAAGAGCTAAATTGAGATCAGCATTTTCTCTCGTGTCCTTTTGAGTTCGTTCATTTTTTTCGGTGCCTCTGTAAGAAACCAGAAACACAGCAATCAATAATTTGCAATTATTACCTCCGATATTCACAAAAAGATTATGAGATGTTGGTCTCACGTCAGAAATCCTCAGTTCAAAATGGGCTGAGCGCCGCTTGCAATAACTTTTGGCTGTTGAGGGACGTTTGAATGCCGCCTAGCGACCGTAAAAGTGATTGCTAGTTGGGTAAGACAGCTGGTTGCTTAGCAGTGGGTCTGAACTAAAATTGGATGGACTATAAATATTTTGATGTGGCTTGTGAAGTTCGGGTTTTCCTTCCCAGACGCTTGGTCTATAGGTTCGACTATACCCACCTTCTCTAGTTGCAATTGGCCAGATCCGACCTAACACAGGTCAGTAGTTCCTGACTCCAGTGTGTACTGGGAGCACAGGGATACACAGCGTCATTCCCCGCATGGTAACATCGGACGTACATGGAGCAGCCATTCGGATGGGGGAGGTAGGTACCGTCAGGCTGGTTCTCACAGATTGTAGCTGCGGTAAAAAAAAAGAGAAAATGGAATGCTTTCATAAAATCTGACGTACATAGAACAGTCGTACGGATGAGAATGGAAGGTTCCATCAGTCTGGTTATAACAGATTGTACCTGTGGTTGAAAAGGAAGGAAAATAAAATGTCTTAATAGAGACCAAATAACGTCCACAAGCAAAGGAAAATTATCAATAATCACTTCTTTGGACTGACTATCTCGGATTGATTACCAATACTAATCCTTGGTTCATCAACATTTTGTTTGTACACCTTGATATTACGTATGCGCTCGCTATTTACAAACGTATTCATTTCAGAGTACAATGAAATCATCTGACAAGAATATATGTCGTGCTGTTTGAGGCCACTAACGTAGGGGTAGCATATTTATGTAAACAAATATATACAACAGTGACGAAGGTTTAGCAACCCCCGTTAAGCAATCTAAATGAAGGAATATATGCAGAATTTTAATTTTAGAGCGCACTTTCAGATAGTTTAAAATTCGCATCATGTAATAAGTGCAAAGAGTGTTAATGGGGTTGAAAGAGTAAGATCTTTAAAAAATGTTGACTTCACTTGAGGATCACACCAACGGAAATTGGCAAAACCTATCCTTTATGGGATATAGAAGGATTTTTTTACGATGAAATTTTAAAGAAATGATCTCACCGATGACGTCATTCAAAGATGTTTCACAAGCGTTTCCAGCAGGGGTGCCGTTAGTGTTGGTCTGGTCAGGGTTTGGGTTCTGTGGACAGTTGTCCTGAAATGATAGTAACCATTGAAATAAATTCATCATTATCATCATCATCGGTCAACGTGATCACACATGTTTGCACATGTTTAAACACAACGGGGCTATACCGCCCCTTACGGGGTACAGTGACATACCCTTTCGCTGGCTAATAACAAGACGGGGATGCGTCAGGCCTCCGTCCGGATGATTTGAAGTGAATCATCAACTCCAGACGGAAGGATTTGTACCATTGCAGACTGCACCATGTACCATCGCACGTGAAGTAAATTGCATTCTGCCCTCCCCGAGAATTTCCGAGTTCTGATCGACTTTTAATTATTTTCTCGCAGATTTCAAAATCTAAAGCTTAAATAGAACACTAGAGAACACGTGCTTGGAGAAAAAAAGCTATAGCCATGTTCTTGTTCTCTCCACCAACATTTAATTTAACAAATAGTAAAGGATTAGAAAAAATGTGATAGCAATCTGTAACAAATGTCAAAAAATGTTGAGAGGATTTCAAAATTATACATTGACTGATAATATATATAAGTGACGAAGTACAAGATTATCAGAGAAATGCCGATTTCATTTTGAAACACAAGCACATCAGTGTGAAGAGGAAAAAGATGACTATGAACTAACCTTTTCTTGTTACCATATGCCGTAACAGAAATTACAAAAGCACCGTGATTACCTCTTAATTCAAACACCTGTATAAATGTATAACGTGATTCTTACCTGGTCATTAAGGACTCCATCCCCGTCGATGTCCTCGTCACAGTCGTCACCTTTTCCATCGCTGTCCATGTCCGGCTGGTCAGCGTTGGGGACACCAGGGCAGTTGTCCTTTAAGAAAAGATAAAAAAAGATACATTTTACCCAAAGTGTGTAATACGAAATGCGGGGTGTTGTTATTAGTGACACTGTTGTTGAGAGATGTGAACGAGTGGATGTTGTGAATGGCAGAATGTTGAGAATGGTAAATGTTATAACGTGTACCAACGATTGACATGTGAAATTAGATTAAGCAATAATTATATTTTAAGGGGGCTACATGCTTGATTTAACTATGCCCTATACATGTAATCTTGTGATGGTTTCTAGCTATGATATATACATTGCCGTTTACTCACCACTGTGCACTCGCCATTCCCACATGAGATGGGGACATCAGAGAAGCCGTCCATGTCGTCATCACGTCCACAGACCAGGCCATCGCTGGAGCCTGCCCAGCCATCAGCACACTACACACAGGAAATAATACGACCATTTGTTGCGAAGAAATATACCAGTCATATCATTACCACAGAAACAAAGCATTATATATATGTCGGAGCATCATAGATACTTTCAAAACTACTCTAAGGTGCCCGAACAACATTCCTTGTAGTTTCTTCATAACAAGCATAACGTGAATTACTTTAAAAGGGTTAGAGACCCGCCACAAGGATATAACAAATAGCCAGTGGTCTATAACCATCCAATTAACCACCGAGTGCGCAAGGTTAACCGATCATAATGAGGTTATGACGCTGTGGATGTATAACCAATAGGAATAGAAGTTTTTTTTATTGTCCCACAAGGCCAATCCATCTGTAACCCTAACTTAAGATGGCAATCGAGTGGTTTTAGGTAGTGTCCATATTTTCTTGAAATAAAAAGGTTGAGCTAACCTCACAATCGACGTTCCCTCCTATCAGGTGACAGTCTGTACAAGGAGCGTGACCACCAACACATTCTATTCAGGGAAGATAAAAATGTACACGAAACGTCAACGTTACAACATTACAACACTTTTCTTACCGATGCATAAATGGACTTCATTGATGTTCAACGAAATGTTTACATTCCATACTTACAGATTCATCAACAATTATTACTTACAAACTGCTAACTCGTTTTAAGATTTAACGTAGTTGTCATAATGAATGACATTGAAAATAAGATGGCAACATACGCGCAGCACACTCCGCAATATTTGTTGCCCCCCTGAAGACGGCGTTTGTCCCAGCAGGACAAGACTTGCAGGAAGACTGTCCCTCCTCATCCTGGTATTCCCGGTAGTCACACTTCACACAGGTGTCGTCTGACGCCTTGTAATGTCCTCTGGGACAAACCACTATAGATCATGATGAATAGATTATGTCATCAATAAGACAGTTCATAGCTCCAATGGCGCATGTAAAGTGTAATGCATTGTGATCTTAGGTCAAAGTTAAAGCCCCATGGGCTCTAGACAACAACTTCGCCCAGCATACAAGTATCCTGTGGACTGGCTTCACCTTCCCCCCTACATAGTAGCCTCCATAGCAGGCTCTTTGGGGCTTTTTTGGGGCTCATAATACACCTTTGCTGGCAATTTCTATTGTACTCG
>NC_049988.1:11956264-11998234 GCF_000003815.2 Branchiostoma floridae
TGGCCAGCAAAAGTGTATTATGAGCCCAAAAAAGGCCCCAAAGAGCCTGCTATGGAGGCTACCTACATAATAGCTCTTAGGGCACTGTGTGTTACTAGCTATATAGCAAATGACTGAAAATGAAATGTGAATGAAAATGTGATCCTAAAGCAGGTTTAATGCATCAAATAATGCATTCACCGGGTGTACTTATTCTGGCATTTATAGCACACATACTAGCTGAAGCATAAAACTGCTTGCTGCTATTCGATAAAAAAGCTTACCGTCACACGAGTATCCATCGGTGCCCAGTTGGTATCCTGCCCTACAGGAGCAACGGACGTCACCAATCAGGTCTGTACAGATGTGATCACACAGACCTCTTCCTGCGTTCTCCAGGCAACCGTGAACATCTGCAGAAACAACATGTGTAATGATATCAGATCTAAAAACATGCATACGTGTACCTTTTTACCTTTGAGTATATACACAAAATTGGCTAAAGAAACAATCATGGAAAAATGAATGAATGACTTCCCTAGCAACTGTCAATTTGAATTTTAGTTAGAGTAAATTTCAACTGAAGCAGCGACCATTGACTGATCATTGCGAGGCAGCTTGATAACTAGTTTGAACAAATTTCGTTGATAAAGCAGTGTCTTTGATAGGTTTTATATGTTTCGTTGCCTTTAAAGTTATATTCAAGATTTAGTCTATTTCAAGAGGGAGCCTCACTAGATCACCCTAATACTTCATTGTGAAAAATTAAAATATACATATTCAATCGAGCGCTTTTGTCTATTAAGTTTTGACACAAAGTGTATCACCTTCACAGCTGTGAAGATCATTCAAAAGTTCAAACCCATTCTCACACCAGCAGCGGTAACTTCCTGGAGAGTTGTGACAGATGCCGTTGTTGGGATCACAGGGACCATGTCCAGCATTGGCGCTGCATTCGTCTATGTCTGAAGGAACAAAATCATTCAATCGGATATCGGAGAATTCTCGTACACAACCAGGATGCACTAACTTTGCTTACGTTTCGATGTCTATCAGACACCTTCTTCAGGGCTTGTTACTGGAGTCATATGCCGCTTGCTGCTACATATAGCCGATGTAGGTGGCACATTATCGGCGAGTACACAATCACAAGCTCCTAGATGAAATATATATATATATATATATATATATATATATATATATATATATATATATATATATATGTAATCGCCTGGTCACAAGTCATAGATTAATGATTCTGATTTCGTGGAATTGTCCAGTTAGCAAGCTTTGACAAACTAACTACTGACAGATCAAAAGCAATCCTTTTTAGAATAATACAGCTGAATTTTGTACGACACATCAACAACTATACCATGACTACAATTCGAAAATTGTACGATGACTTTGACCAGACCATAAGGTACGCTTAGGATGGACAGTTTTGAATAAAAAAGGAAGGGTACATTTTAGAACAGGTGTCTATGATAGGACGGAAATATCTTGCTTGGCAATGCCTTTCTGGTTTTATTTGAACACAGGAATTGCAACAGTTCCACTAAATCACGGTTTAAAAATTACAATATGAGTAACACCTACCTGTCTGACAGTTGAAACCTGTCCATCCCGGTCTACAGTCACATCTGAAACCGTTGGTAAGGTCTCTGCAGATCCCATTGTTATGGCACGGGTTACTGTCACATTCATCATGTTCTAACATGAAAGAAAAACTATTGAAATCTTATGAATGTGACTGCTGTTACATACTCTATCTAGGAAGACATAAGTGCACACTATAACATTGCAATAAAAACACCATAGGGTTCGAATAAAGACCCACCCAAAGTGTTTCAGGCGACATAATATCTGCCAATAGACCTACGAATAAACCACCAAGAGAGCGAATGGTACAAGGTGGTTTATAAAAAAAGTACGAAGTGGTACCGAAGGCCGGACCCTCGGGAGGGCTGGAAGTGATGGAACACAAGAGCGATGGAATACATCATGTTGTATTACTGTACAACTATACCCACACGACAAAATACACATTTCAATGCGAAATGCGCAGGAATTTAAGTAAAAAATTCCAATAGCCCAAATCCCGAAGTTTATGCCGCACCGCACTCGGCACACGCGGAGTACGAGTGCGTTCGATTTATTCGTTGAAAACCCCTGTGATACAATTAAATCCCCGTGTAATAAGTCAAGTTACCACACGATTCGGACACCTGTATCCGGACGCGTTATCAAAGCCCTAGTATGACATAAATAATGATACAAGAATAGCTATGATCTTTAGATGACAACGTGGAAAACGTTTTGAAGACTTACAGGCAGAGCTGCATAACTGTTATATCATCATAATATGATGAAGATATTCTAAAGTGATGGTCATATTGATATTCAATAAAATGTAAGCGAATCGAAGTTGCCAACATTACCAAAGCACATGTTTTACGACAGTACACCTAAAACGCTGAGGGAAAAATTGAAATATGTAACACATCTTTTTCACAACTTTTTACCCATCCAATGTCTGTCTTACTTACCAGTACAGTATCTTGATCCGATTATCTGGTAACCGTCCCGACAGGTACATTGATAGCTTCCGTAAGTGTTCACACAGTTGTGTTCACAGCCTCCGTTGTTATTGGAGCATTCGTTGTTGTCTTGGGAAGTATGAAATTCAAATCAGACCCACAATTATAATATCCTTCAGATTTTGTTCCCTTTTCCGAGCTTTTTTATCTTTACATGAGGTTAGAATGAGTAGAGAAATACATAAATGTGAAAAAAAGAACCATGTTGGTCTACCGGTCTATAAAAAAAAGAGCTCTCTTTAAAAAAATGTTTAGATTACGTTAATTGTTGACAATATCGATTGCTGGTAGTGCTACATTAGGGAGAAAAATATTTTTCGTTCCTCATTTTTGAGAGCAGATCTTTTGATTCCCTTATATAAATTACAATACAGATATTTCTACAATACAATGATACACTGATTGTAACCGCATCACAAAGCAACCTGTCAACTGTTAAGAAGTAAGTATGTGAAGTATGCAAATTATGTAAATCCCACCTACCTAACTGACAGTTGGTACCTCTCCATCCCGGTCTACAGTCACATCTGTAGCTGTTGGTGAGGTCTCGGCAGGCCCCACCATTACGACACGGGTTACTGGCACACTCGTTGATTTCTAGTAAAAATACAAAGGAGATATCACATAAAATGCTACCAAATCCCAGTCGAGGACACGCACTACAAACTAAACAATGACGGAGAACCCTTGGAATTCTAACCCATTCGTCGGGTCAATGGTACAGCAATGTTTTGAAGTGTACGTGCCGCAACAGCTTTCTTCAGATCCCAAGAGAAATTCAAAATCGGATTTTAGTCTGGAAACGTTTATGGCCACTCTAGAACCTACAAGCCGTTTTCCTGTAACCAAACCGTTGTAGATCTTACTGTGTGCTTGGAATGGTGTCAATGTCTTACTGTAATGTCAAGTGACGTCCCAGCCTCAACTTTTTAACAGGCTTGCTCTACTAATGTAAGGCTGCCCAGGGTGTTTTTGCATCGCTATTCAATATCTTGTCGCCAAGCTGTTCTAACTCAACAATAAATTGTTAGAGGTTGTTTTTGGCATTTTGGTAGATAGTTAAAATGATATTTAATTGTTGTAGACATAACAGTTTCATGTTCATAATTCGTATATATTCACAAATGTTAATGTCTTACACAATGTATAATGTTTGTCAATAAATATGTCAGTGTAGGAAGTATAACCATATACTTAGACCTGACTCCCTGGTCTGACACATTTATTGTTCCCTTTAAGGTGACGGTTTTAGCCAAAACATGCTTGTTTGGATCCGTAAAGCATTACCTTTGCCATCATAAGAGGTAAATACCCCGCAGAATTACAGACCCACCACTTTGCTTCACGGTAAGCAAGATTGTCTTGTTCTTCCTTTACATAAACACTTTACATACCTTAGACCCAGCGGACCAAGGATTGTTTGACACGTTCATGGACCAGTAATAGTATTCCAAATCTTCTGAGGCTTTAATACGTTGGTTTTGTTTGGTAGGTTCTATGAAATAATTAAACTTTTTCTGTTGATTCTCACCACGGCAGTATCTTGATCCAGACAGTTGGTACCCGTTCCGACAGGTACACCGGTAGCTTCCGTAAGTGTTCACACAGTTGTGTTGGCAGCCATCGGTGTTACGGGAGCATTCGTCGATATCTTGGTTAGAATGAAAGATACATTAGACTCAAGATGATAAAACGTCTTCGTCAGTTGTTCCACACTCTATGCATGTTGATTAGTTTTGTATCCGAAACACATTAGGTGTCGAGCGAGATTTTATGTTGATCAGGATTGATATTGAACTCGAAACAATTAGAATAGTTGGAATGCAGCATTTAACCACAAGGTTATAAAATGTTTTCATTTTAGATACGCAAGCCTTTACTCACCAACGCAGCTCTTTGAGCCAGACAGCCGGTAACCGTTCCAACAGGTACATCGGTAGCTACCCAAGGTGTTCACACAGTTGTGTTGGCAGTCATCGGTGTTACGGGAGCATTCGTTGTAGTCTTGATAAAAAGGAAACATAGATTATGTATATGCTAATGAAACATTACAGACAATTTGTCATATGTAAAATAGCTATAGATTTTTGTTTTCAATCTGCATCAAAACTAATTCCATAAAAGTCAGCTCAAGAAAACGTGGCGAGCCGATTTGAAATGTGATCCAAGTACTGCTCAGTGTCAACAACCGATACGCATCCACCTACGCAGGGACATTCAACGGCGAAACCGCCTGTCTGGATGTACCCTGCTTTCTCAACCGTCACCCTTATTTCCAGACCGCCATGCTTACAAATGTCAATAAGCTTACCCTTATATATACAAGATCCCTTTTGAAAACTAAAAGGCCTATTCTCTGATTGGCTGACAATTGGTTTCTGTCGACGCTCAGAGGAACTAAGAGTGACGGTTGAGAAAGCAGGGTACATCCAGGCAGGCGGTTTCGATGTCCCTGCGTAGGAGAATGTCGATCCATGACCCCAATTCACATTTTTTGTCAGATTAAAAACCTTGCTACATATTGACCTATACTGTTGATCCTTTGATCAATTACTACCAATCTTGCTAAAAACAACTATCAGCAAACAGGGAATAAGAAATTTTAAAATGCAATAAAATTAGCAAATTGCATGATATAATGATATTTTTTCTATCACGATTACCACAAAATTTCCAGGATCCGCTGTATCCATAACCAGTGCTGTAACCAACATAACTGATTGATACAGGGTCTGGATCTGTCCATCGCATGAACGAGTCGGTTTCTCCAAACTTCCCAACAGATATAGTTCCAGCTGAAGACCAGGATATCCAGAAGCTCTTGTATTCTGGAGTTGGTGACCACATAATGCCTATATTAAAAAAGAGAGATGACGTCGTTGTTCTTTTCCGATTTTGATTCTAATCTGACTTGCGTTCAAAGAATTTTGTAGTGAAAAAGCATATTATTTTCTAGTGGAAAACACAGGCCACACAATGATAAATAAAGGTTTCATCAAATCACAAGTAGCAGCCTTAGTCTGGTTTCTTTCTTACTATTCTTCTTACTTTTTAGAGTCCATTCCAAGACACCGTGCGGATGTTTGTTGCCATTGTTTAGAATTGATTTTAAAGTTTTGTAATTATATGTCTAGGACATTTGATACTTCAGAAATAGTTTTAACACTGTTTCAACTTTATAGATATTTCCCTGGTCCTGTAAAACTTTGGAAATATTCATGGCGTGGAATTGGATACTTCTAATGGTTTCTAAATAATGATAACAGCATTCTACCATTATTTACCATTTTCTACCATTTTCTACCATTTTTGTAAATGGTTCGGTGGGCTGGGAAGATAGCAATTCACACATCCTTGCAAAGTATGGTTGGGTGCCATGCAACAATGGCCCACCACAAAGGAACCGCCAGTGCCCAACAGTGAAATCTAAAAATATGCAGATGCAACAATAGGGCTTACTTTTATGGGGGCAATAAACTAATTTTACCATTTGGCCAGGTTTACCATTTTTTGTAAATATTTGTAAATGTGAAATAATCACAGAGAGGTTTAACAATTATTCTAAATAAAGATATTTTTGTACAGTTACTTTCAAAATGTTTCTAAAATATTCAAAGAAATTCAAATAAATGAGTATTTTCTTAGTCAATTTTTTGAAAATAATTTAATTATTGTGGCTCAGATATTCTTTTATTCAAAATAATTCAGACTAATTATAAATATCGCCTAAAAACCCTCATGGTGTCTTGGAATGGACTCTAAAACTTTGAATGTTGTTAATTCGAAATTGTGCCTTTACATAGTCCATTCCAAAGATTACATCCCTAAATTCAAAAGACCGCTTCTTTGCCTTCCATTTATGTTATTGAAGTGCATTTCAAATTAATGGCGGACGATGATAAAATCACTATGTAGTTAATATATCTCCTTTGGCTTTGCGGTGGTTTCGACAAATCTTGATGCAAACCTTTCGATAGAAATGTTGTTTTGATGTTGAAAATACAGAAAAACTTCATGGGACGAGAAAAGACTTGCACGTTTTAACTAACCGACAATCATGGAATAGACTGAGGGGGGGGGGGGTCATTGAATTACCTTCTGTCCTTACTTCTGCCCAGTTGGTCCCTTGCTTCCTTCGACGGATGGCTGACCATTGATTGCGCCAACCACCAATGACAATTTCGTACATGGGGTCGGAATCCTGGTTAATGGGTGAGAGAGCGATATGAACGTCGCTTTGGGCCTTAACCTTAAACGTGAAGGGCGATCCAGGAATAGCCGGTAGGTTCCATCGGTACCGATAATTGTCATCTGTGCTGGCAGTAGTCACGACGTCACACGAATTGATGACGTAACCTATTGGCAATATCAGAGAAGAATTTTGCTTGACTACATGGTCACCTGGTCAACTAGTTACATTCGCTTATGCATTCAGTGGCGTCGGGCGTTGCGTAACTGGTAGAGCGTTCGGCTCGGGACTTAGAGGTTCTGAGTTTGATTCCCGCCGTGCCCCGCCCCGACGTTGTGCCCTTGGGAAAGGCATTTAACACGACCTTCCTCACTACACCCAAGTGTAAAAATGGGTACCTGATTTCGGTTGGGGAGGTAAAGAACTACCTTTACCTACTGTCTGTACCGTGCACTGTTAATATAAGTTACAAAACTTGAGTTCAGTGACACATTGTCCTCGTCTGCCCAAAAGCAAAATAGAAAGCTTATGCATTCTGGTACATATCCTGAACGTCACACATTTTGCCACGTATACTTTGATTACTTTTATTCGAAAACAGACTTCCTGAAATAGAACAATTATGCCTGTGGTATGGGATTGAACAAAGCCAGAGAAGCCTTATTTTAGGAGGATATACTGAGGATATACATATTTTTCCATCTTATTCCGTATGCTTATTTCGTGGAATGTACGAAGTGCCGTATCATTTGGCCTGTTAGTAATGACGCATGAATCCAAAGTATACAATACTGAAAACACACTAAATTGGATACATTTCAATAGAATGAAGAACGCTCTTACTTACAACATGATGCGACTACCAATAGGCATTTCTGACAGTATGTCCAACTATCACCATTTACGATTTAATGTTAGTGCATAACAACATTGCTAGGTAAAATCCAAGATAGATTTACCGAATGTGGGAACCAGCAGAGTGTAGACGGTAGATACGAGCAGGAGAGTTCTCATGGTTAGCGATTTCCCTCACCTGAAACCAGTTTATGTTGTAGTAAATGGTCATGTATCATAATATTATTATAACGTTATGTCCAGTACCATGGGAAACTTTTAGTCTGTGAAGAAATTGTCCAAGCCAACACCTACCATGACGATAGATACTTGATAACCAAGCAACATACATTTTATTATCATATGGCAGCAACATATTTTGACACTCTGATGTTGTATACAAACGTGCGATGATTACAAGACTCACCTTCTAGCAGATTTCCTGATGTGTGTTCCCAGAACCGTCTACAACTGCAAAGCGTCCTACGTCTCTCTCTCTATATATATTCAACGTGTGAAGTATATGTTCATACGGAAATGTCACATATATAAATGTACTGTCCATGTACGTTTAATAACATTTCCTAAGGACTGTCTGGCAAAATAATTCCATTTTTCATATTCACGTTTTGACAGGCGTTTCCGTCTACATCAACCGAAAACAGATGTTGCCCCTTACATTGCTACAAATTTTGAACAGTTCGCAAACATCACTAGTTGGAATATCCATGTTCAAAATTAGAAATTCCGTGGTAAATTAGGACAGCAGTCGCTCCATACTTGACGTGTAGGGCGTAGATACATATTATGAAAGGATGTGTAACCGCTTGTATTTGGTAACATCTGCCAAAGCGTTACACGTTCCAGAGTGCATTTGTATATCACCCAAAGGTTAAATTTTTGGCATGCGCCAAAATTCACACAACGAAACTGCGTGTACATTGAACTTTTTAATGTTACTTGAACCTATATATTGGACACAAGAAGAGAAAATCAAATGCTAACAAGTACATGTATTCGACTACGAACTTTCTGGCACAGATTCTACAGCACACATGGCATTTTAAGTCTGTATATATATCTTTGTTCTGTATGTAGATAGTACAGTCTCGTTCATATCAAAAGATAACTTAGAATATGTACGAAGATACTGTAAATGCAGAAAGGTTTTTGTGATAGCCGCTTTACCGCGAACGAAAAAAACCGCCGCGAACATTTTTCCATGGCAGTAAGAGACTACAGGGTAGACGCCAGAATTACAATTTTCTCCAATAATACATGTAATCCAATGGGAGAGTTGAGGAAAAAATGCAATTATCTCAAGAATGAAAAGTTAAAGCAATTAAAACTTACCCACAAATGATAGCCTACTATTTTCCAGTCTCAGCAAATTCATTTGCAAGGATTTCTATACGGCTAGTGTTTTGATACGCCTCCCCCACCCCCATTAGAGCCCTTGGATTGGTCCGTTTGACTCAAATCAGATATCTGGTGACGATGCCACTATTTCATTGGGGTGCGGAAACCACCTCATGGAGAAAGGTGATTTTTTTCTAATTCAACAAATATAGCTAGGGTCTTTCCTAACGCATCCACTCAAAATGACCGAGGATAGTTTAGTAGAATGAAGGAGATGACAAAGGTTAAAGCAATCTTAATTTTTCAGTGAGAGGAAAAGTGACCAAATACATATTATCATATCTTTCAATGCCACTAGAAGTTATCAGCAAGGAAGATTCCAGATAGTCTGTACTAGCATTTACGTAAATATATGGTGTGATAATAGACATGTATACATGTCCGTTAAGTTATTTTCTTATTTTCTTTTAATAAAGAAGTAATAATAATATAATATTTACAAATACAACCCCATCCACAATTGATACTTTTACGAAGGAATAATTATAAAGAGTAATATACACTTATTAAAGCTTAAGAAGTTACTCATTAAAGTTAAAGAAGCTACAGTCAGGTCTAAAGCAACGTTGTTTTTTTTTTTTCAAATCAGGGGTCAGGAACTTAATATGCTTTTCACCCCCAAATCCGGGGTCTAAAAGGAGATGGCAATTATTACAGGAGTCAAGACGTTTAATTTTTCTTTGTTATTTTATTACTTTAGCATGGTTGTAGGCCAATGTTTGGATATACAATATATCAGAACTGCTGAAGTGTCAAGCAAATACAAAACATTTCAACTATTATTGGATGATGTAGATCAAATGAACCTGGATATCACGTATGTGGTTCTTAGTATCCTAGTATATATTGGAATTCAATTTTTAATGTTGAATTGCGTTGTTTACAAAGGTTTTATGGCCATGATATTCTCCAGATGATTAAAATAGTTAATACAAAAGGTGTTTCATGAAGTGCATTTATATCCTAGATATATGATATGCGGCTATGGTTACAAGAAGCTTCATGTTCCACAACGAGTTTATAAACACCTGGTCCAATACTCATAAATTAATTTTTAGGGAATCCGTTAAAAAACCATAACATTTATTTGACACTGACTACTTGTCAGCCATTACTCATTAGACATTCTTATGAAGCTATGAAGTAATATCCTGCTGTGATATTTGTGAATAGGATACTGGAAGTATTCCTCAAGTCAACTATTTGGAGTGAATTGCGTTCAAAGATTGAACAGTCTAAGTATCTTCTTTGAAGTTTTCTGCATGCTTCTCACTGATGCAGTATTTTGACCAAGCCAATTGGTATCCGGGCCGACAGGTACATCGGTAACTACCCCGGGTGTTCACACAGTTGTGTAGGCAGGCTCCGTTGTTATCGTCACATTCGTTGTAGTCTTGAACAAAAGGAAATTCAAATTAGACTCATAATGTTCCACCTAAAAATGAAAAAAAAAAAAAAACAGAAACTTCAAAAAGCCAGTGGGGCACCTACTTGCGAATAAGAACAACATATACTATGGACACAGTGTTTTGGTCCGGCTCTGAAGCCCAAAATTTGTCCCGGTGGAGAGTTGATACGGGGTTGGGTGGTACAATTAGGTTACGGCATCTATTGGTCGCCGGGTCCCGACTTGATTTTAACTCTAAGTAAAATAGTGGAGGCCCTGCCGAGCCCCAAAATAGAGGATTTGGCATAAAAGAATTATTATCATTACTGACATTTTGGTATTTATCCTCTAGAATACGATTAAAAGATTACCGCAGAACTTCCAATTCCCAGTGCTCTTCCATCCCGTGGTGAATCCAGCGTAGCGGATCGGCAGGAAGTCTGGGTCTCTCCACCGCATGAACGCAGGTTGGCCTTCCTTCCCAACGGAAATAGTTCCCAGTGAATTCCAAGAAATCCAGAAGTTTCTGTACGATGATGCCGAGAGGATGTCTGGATTGAAAACAGAAAATATACTTAAGCTGTCTTGCTAATTAATTGATTTCCGTTCTCTTGACCAAAATTTACACAGTAATTGCATTTCTTGTGTTGAGTACATGTTCCAATGTTTATTTCTTTGGAAAATAACTCATGGCGAAAAATACTTTAGAACAAGATGGACAATACCAATGTAGTTTAGATTAGGCTTCAGCAAGTAAATTTTATGGATGATATCCTATGCAGAATGCAAAACTAATGAGAAAGCGCGAAAAAAAAGATGGCTATTTTTTTCTGAAATCAGTCGAAAATTAATGAGCATTTATTACGGTTATCACATTTCAATGGAAAATTATCACATTTCACATGACAATGTATAAAGATTCTCAATTTTTAAAGGAAAAATTATCACATTTTAATGGCAAAAAGATTACATTCAAACATTCACAAAATAATGTTATTTATTTGCAAACAAAGTAGAATTTTACTTCAGATTTCAGATTTACTACAATATTATTAAAAAAGGCCGTCTAGGCTTCCCTTTTAATGCCAACTATGGACACCAACAAAAATGCCAAAAGATAAAACAAGACATCATTTGTAAGAGTCCAAGAAACCAAGTACATGTAGTGATCTTATAAATTGTCATAAGGTAATTGTGGCATGCAAATGTGACAATACTAAGTATATAAAACGAAAGAAATAAAGGCGATGGTATTACTTGGCGTTTTCACTAGCACCTCGTGCTTCCCTTGCTTCCTTCGGCGGATGGCTGACCAGGTATTACGCGATCCGCCGATGAGGATTTCGTACATGGGGTCAGAGTCACCGTTGCGGTGCGACAGGCCGATGTGGGCATCGTTCCTTGCCTTGACGGAGAACTTGAAGGGTGATCCCGGTAGTTCAGACAGGCGCCATTGGTAATGGTAACTGGTGCCTGAGTAGCCGGTAGACGCGACGTCGCACTCTGAAAAAGACTCTAAAATCCATTAGCCACAGAAATGTCAACTTAGCTCAAAGTACCATCCTGTCATTTTTTGAAACTAAAAGGAAGCTAAGTACTTTGTGATGAGAAGAGATGGCTTTTAATCTCAGTTTGAAAAATGTTAACAATAATGTACAGAAATAATTAATGAAGATTGTATCAAATGTAGAATAAAAGGAAAGTTGATATGGATTAATATGTATACACCTCTCATGATCATTGGCTCCGGGCTGACAGCGTTTCTGGGTGGTCCAGGGAGTCCATCACTGCCGTCTGACCCGTTGGATCCGGGTTGGCCCTCGGGACAAGGTGGGCCCTCGGGACCGGGTGGACCCTTAGGACCGGGTAGACCTTCGGAACCGGGTGGTCCCATGGGACCGGGTGGGTCAATGGATCCGGTTGGGCCAGGGGTTCCAGGTTGGCTGCATGGCCCAGATGAGCCGGGGAGGCTAGGGGTTCCTGGTGGCCCAGCAGGACGTGGAATCCAATTCCGACCGTCACAACCATTCATACCAGGTATCCCCAAAGGCCCGTGTATGCAGCCTGCATAGCAATAAAAAATCAACATGGTATAAGAGAAGATGTACACCTAATTCAAAGTTCACATACATGAAAGCTTCGACTTTAGATTTAAAGTGAAAATAGTTAATGCAACAAGTTATACAATATCACAACTGTGCTTTACAGCGTGCTAATTATACTTCGTAGCCGTGTCTGGTTTAGATTCTTGTTTAGACCGACGTTAGTTGAATTTTGAGGGCTGAAATTATTATTTGTTTATTCCACATATTAGCAACATATTGTCACACGTGCGTCTAACACACCACTACCCAAACTATTTGCCACCATTTTCTGTGAATTGCTTGTTTTGCCATTGTACTTGTCATTGTCAGTATTTTTTTGTTCCTCAAGAGGTGATGTTTATATTTAGCATGTTGCTATGGTGTATGGCCTATCTGTACTGTACTGCACTTTGTTGATCAATAAAAAAACTACACAAGACATTAAGAGAATAGTCATGGGCATTGTTAGTGTGAACATTTTCCTATACATTTCTATTGAATATATTGTTGGCAGCTCTCTTCGCCCTGCGGTGGCCAATCGGATCAGCACACAAGACGGGCGGCCGGCCTCTCTCTCCGGCTTGCCTGTTGTATTTAGGACGGAGCGTTTTGGGACGGTACATGACGTCTGTTTATGCTCACGATGCTTCTAAATATAGCATCACAATTAATATAGACATAAAAATGGAAACCCAACTTACCTGGCGTCTTACTCATCTCGTAAAGACGCTGCTCAAAGGCGGCGGTTCGGTTTCGTTCCTTATCCAGGTCACGGCGCATGTCGTTTTGGTCGCGATTTAAGTCATCAACAGTGGTGGAAAGTTGGCGCATGTCGTCTCGGTTGCGCTTCAAGGCTTCAACAGTGGTGGACAGTCGGCGCATGTCGTCTCGGTTGCGCTTCAAGGCTTCAACAGTGACGGACAGTTGACGCATGTCGTCTTGGATGCGCTTGAAGGCGTCAACAGTTGTGGACAGTTGAGATATTTCCTGCAAATGTACAAACATATGTATATGCGCGTCAGAATACCAACCATAAAATAAACAAGATGACAAAGCAGAACGTTCTAGCTTCATCATCATCATCATTATTCATCATCTATGAGGTGCAGCAAGTAAAGTTTGTCTCTCACCGCATTGAGAAGCCACGGGCCCTCTAGACCAGTTTCTGACTCAATACGTTTCTTAGCTTAATTGACTCAATAGACTTGACAAACGAATCAGAATCAGTGTCAGAAAAAAATCGGTTTACAACAGGCCTTGTGGCACAGGTGTTTTCACCTCTTTATTGATGAAAGTCAGAGGGGCGAGTCCAACAGCGAGCAGACTTAGCAGCAGGGCAATGCCGGCGATCATACAGCTACGGTGGGAGCGAATGAAGCTACAGACGGCACGGAGTCCGCTTGCTTCACCCGGATACGTGCGGTCTATTAGAAAACAAGAGCTTTTAAAACAGGAAATGTTTTATCGAATGTTGAACGGAAATTTTCAGCACAAAAATTGGACTTACACAAAGTTTCAATGACCAACTCCAGTCTTTATCCAGGAATGACAACAGACTGAAATTGGGCAGTCAAATAGCTGTGTAGATCTAATTTTTGCGTTGTAAATTGGAATTCGACTTTAAACCGGATAGATAAATTCATGACTCTTCGATGACTCAATTATCTTACAAGCACAGCCTCCGGCTGTCTTGTTTGGTTCAATAATGTGAATAATCTGTTGTGTTATATATAATGGTTTGTTATTTTGGATAACCCACTACAAACTGTACATAATCAATGGAGGCTCAAGCAATTCTTTGTATGTGCGTTTTTGGTTTAGATGAATTTAAAATAAATTGGGAATAACACACAGTGCAATAAATAACATGATAGCAAAGCATGAATCAATAGACTAATTCAGTGACAGAGCCAATATTGGTAGATTGCTAGGATTTACAACAAGGTGTAAACGGGTAAATTTAGGAAACAATCTTATTTCAGATAGAAAGAGCTAACCGGTCTTGTCTATTTTAGAATTATAATTGCTTTTTTAAAACTGCTAAACAATATTACTGTGGGTAACATTTGGTGCCTTATCGCTTTTCATTTTTTCTCTGCCAGACGGAACAAATTAGATTATTACATGTTAACTCTTTTAACTTTTCGACCCGTTTATTGACATTTGATAATTTAAGATTGCGTCGATGGGTTGCTTTAGAGATCAGATTGGTCACAAATTTCTCAGGAATATACTAGTAATCACTTTGTGATCGTACGACAATCGTAATTAGACGCAGAAATACATGACAGTTGCATGCCAAAAACCCACAGGATACAAACCAAAGGATAACAAAATTTTACCTGCTCCAGAGACGTACAAAGCGTTGGGTATACCCGCAGCGGCGTCCGCAATGGACCGCCAACCAGTCTGCGGCTGCTGCATGGGTGTGGTGCCTAGAGGAAAATTGCAAAATCAAAATGGCACCTACGGAATGTATTCAAGAGCACAACAATCGCTTAAAGATTTCATAAAATCATAGTATAATATTAGTCAAAAATTGGTTTCATCTTGAGCAACGAAGATGGGTTCCAAACTGGTTATGTTTTCAGCCAAGTGCACCAACTCTACTTGATTACTATTCCTATACTTGCATTGTTTTGACAACTCATGACAGCTAACTAGACTGTACTGGTATTGAATTGTTCTGACTAGTTCATTCTTTCAAAGCTGAAGAAGAGTGATGGATGTCACTCGAAACGTCCGGAAATAAATATCCGTTTTTATCCAGTTGTAGAGATTGAATTGTATTTGAATATTGCTTACCTGGATGTCTAACCTTCATAAACGTATGATGGATGATAGAATACTTTTAAAATACAGCCTACTGCCTAAATCCTTTTTTCGGCGCACCTCCCTATGTGGCGGTCTCCATGCTTTCTCCCAAAAAGCGTAGGCAGGCCTTCTTCAGCTCCCGTAAATCGTAGAGACACGGTTTCATTTTACACAATTTGTAGCAGGCCATAACGTACACATACATTCCATTCCATAGTAAAAACCACAAACCCTGTGTCTTCGCCTTATATTCTACAACTTCTCAATGCATTTCACAGATAACATTGACCACCTACTGCCAAGATTCCAAGTAACTTGCCGTTTAGATTCTTAATGACATACAAAAGTCTCCAATAACGTCGGCCTGACGTAGAGTACGCTCATCCTGACATGCACCTCACAGTTTCATATTTAAAACCAACAACATCCTCTCAACACCTCGCCTTCTAACTTCCACTTACAAGCGACGCTCCGCGGACGACACATAACTAAAGGAAGCCCACACACAATAACGTAACGACCGCATTAACAAACCACACTCAAAACTTTCACCATCCAAATCAAACAACCTCGCCGTCATACCACCCAAATACCACCACAATCTGTCCAAACCAATTATTCCACTCCCAATAAACCATGCAACACAACCAAACACATCAACATCCATTTATAATTCCAGCAACATATACACTGTTAAGCTAGCCAATCACACATCTACAAATAAACCCTCCACCACCGCACCATCACCCATTTCACGAAGGTTGAGTTCTGCGAACGCTTGTTTATAAGTTAATATTTGCTGCTTCCCCGAATACGGGAATTTACTTCACAATCCGAATCCGAGCTGGACGCACCCCTCAACACACCGTACCCCAAGCGATGTTCGAAAATGATTTATATGACATGGTTGTGGGGTCACTCACAACTTTAACCCTTCCATGTATAGAAAGAATATCGTCATAAGAATGCAATTTTCCAAACATCATGGCCGAATTGTATTTGGAAAAGAATGAAAGAAAATACGTTGTACAACAAGCAAGGCCTGTGTAATTTTGATTTCCCAGATTTGTCATTACATATTTTTTTCAAACGAAAACCTATTGACAGCTGACATGTGAAGAGAGAAGATATTTTCAACAAACGCATTTACCTGTGTCACCAGTTTGGGACTGCTGTTGATCTCCCGGCATGGTGCGACTTGTCAGGTTTCTGCACAGCAAGAATACAAGGCTACCTCCGGCGTGGTCCGAAACACAATGAGACACGTATCCTAACCTGAAGAAATTAGAAACCAGAGATAAAGAAAATCATACCGGGTGGGTTAAAAACAACGCACGTTTTCCTGTTGAGACCAATCATACAGACACGTACTCCTTTTCTTTGTTTGTTTGTTACATATTGAAAGACAGGTATCAAAAAACAATTTTCGAAGAAATTCAATTTTTGATCATGTTTCGAAAAGTATGAGATGTATTGAATCAATGCATATGCACGCATGGGAGAAAAACAATTTTCATTCTTTGTTGTTCGTCTGACATTTTCCGTGTTCGTCACAGAACAAATAGTCAGTCAACATACGTAAGAGTTTCATGTTAACGTAATTGCTACCGTGCATACATTTTTATTTGGGGGTGGAGGTTGTGCCCAAGAAACTAAAAACCAGACATGAAAGAAAATAATATTGAGTGGGTGGTAAGCTACATACATTTTCCAGTTGAGACCAATCTTACAGACACGTAATCCTTTTCTTTGTTTTTTATTACATATTACGGATCGAAAACAATTTTCGAAGAAATTCAATTTTTGATCATGTTTGGAAAACTATCAGATACATTGAATCAATGCATATGCACGCATGGGAGAAAAACAATTTTCATTCTTTGTTGCTCGTCTGACATTTTTCGTGTTCGTCACACAGCAAATAGTCTGTCAACATACGTAGTTTCATGTTAACGTAATTAATAGATTTTCTACCGTGAATGCATTTTTATTGGGGTTGTGCCCAAGCAAAACTCAAGTAGCGAACCAAAACTTAGTATTGGTAATGCTAGTTGGTCATCTTAACGATGTCACCATTGCCTTTCTGGATGGAAAACAAGATATACAAAATAAAGTGAAAACCATGATATGCAGTCTTAATGAAGCATTGAAAGTTTTTAAAAAATCATATTGAATACAAAATTAAAAGACACAACAGTACTCTCTTCGTAACTACATTTCCATCTAGTATGTTTGTCATTAGAATGAGACCATTTACAGTAACTAAAAAAGTACATCTGAAGCATGACAAAGGGACGTTTTGATAGAAAAATTTAGCTTACCTCACCATTTTGTAACTTACTCAACGAAATGACTGTTGTATGATGCTATAATCCTATCTGACATGACCAAGAAACTGTGATGTCATCATTCACTATGATGTCATTATTTACTTAAAGCTACAATTGGACTTACTGCTGAAACGATGTTGATCTATATAGCTGCACACTGACTATCTACATTCAATTTGCCAACAGCACAGCCTAACGACAATGTCAAGAACTACAAGAGCATGCTTGTACCACAATCATTTGGTGAACAAATTGCTTTGCAAATAGTAACCTTTTCTGTCATACTGCACAGCGAAAGTCACTGAAAGATTCCACGAGGATCTTTACGTAATACTTTTCGGTATGAAATATACATTTTCTGTATGTTTCAAAGATCCGAATACCTGTCAGCTTTGCGACATTATGAAAGATTCCAATAAAATCTAATGAAGTACTGAAACATGTCCTTACCGATGGGTTTGCAGGTAATGTTGTCTTTGGTCTGCATCTTCCCGTCAGCCAGTTTGCAGATGGTCTTCATCGGCTCATGGTCCGGGTTTGGGGCATGAGGGGTCAGAGCTGAGTGGATATGCATAAAGAAACTGTGTTTTCCTTGTTTTTATGTACGAAAAGTCAATGAATGTTACTAGTAGACATCCAGGTAATGAATGATATACACTGGCGATAGGCAGAGGATTTTGTCTGAAACGCCAGGCCATTTACCAAACGTATCCAGTTGATTGAGTAGCTTTGCATTGTAAATATTACAATTACTTTGTATTGCATTGTAAGTATTACAATGGTATTCAATTTCTCGGGTTATAGGCCTTTTCATGAATTCAAAATCATAAGATACGCAAAGCATCTTCTTACCTAGCATAACACAGATGGTGCTCAGGTCACACAGGGTTTCCGCCAGATGTTCCTCATCGTTAGTGGACGTAACGTCGTCCAAACTAAGGTCGAGCACTGCAAAGGCAATGACACGATAAAATGATTCAAGACAATAGAATAATACGTATTGTTAATGTTGTATAGATTTATGTATCATATATAATGAGAAAAAAAAAATTTTGATTCAAAGTTTAATTATGTCATCTTTCGTTCAAAATGCGGCGGCCATCCTTGATTTTCCGGGGTTTATCCGGGGTCATGCACCAAAACGAGGCTCGACAGGAGAGTCCCCCCTGAAAGCATGTATTATAGTATACTAGTAGATAGGCCATTTTCAGTGGTACGTTCTACCCCTCTGACTTGAAACACTGCGGAATGTGTACGGAATAAGACTCTAGCTAGCTGGCTAAACATTCACGTACCCGGTTCTTCGCAATAAGTTTCGTAGATTTGTCTCGGGAACTTCGGAACTGCTCGACACTGGAGCTAGAACAACAACATGTACAATGTACACACATAGGGCAATTTTCCTCTTACAAACTTAACTTTTCGGTAGGGTAGGAGTTGAAGTCATTATCATACCATTATCACATTATTCCTACAACTGAGCTTTCTCCTCTTCGTTCGCCATTTACCAGTAAGTATAGCAAGGAAAACAACTAAAGTCGATGAACTCTAACTGAGGACTATATATTATCTCTGGGATTTTCTTTTGGCAAAAACTAATTCGTGTATTACACTCTCCACAGGGAAATCATGGCAGCTTGTGAAAATATGACAAATCTTATCAATAACCGCTGGTCTTTCATAAAATCTAGTATGATTCATAAACCTACCCTGACAGACGATAAGCGCTGTGAATCTCGTCCACAGAATCGCAGGGAGGTTCCCAATCATGATCACTGGAGCACTACCGATCCTGGATTAAAGTATAATAAAAAAAAAATAAAGCATGGTCCATCACTATTTACGAAAACAATTGAACCAGAACATTTCGCAGAATAGTAATCTACTCCAATGTCGCTTGAGGTTTTTGACCTACCCTCGTGGTTCAACCCTATTATACGCGTGGCTTAAGTTATCAGGAAAGGTACTAGTATTCAAAAAGACGGATATCAAATGTAATGATGAAGTTTGACTTACCCGCTGATGCCAGAAATGTGATGCTGTGTTGAAGTCACGGATACTCGCAGCTTGGTTCTTGGCCTTATTGTACACATGCACATTGGTCAGATGTTGTACAAGTAGGTTGAAGTACCTTCATTATTACCCATATGGTGTTTATTGCAGATGCTACTATCAATGGTGCTCTTGACATTTACTGGTACTTACACACCACAAATTCAAGTTGTAAAATGTAGCCTTTATTACCTACAGAACTTGAAAATATCCGCTTTGACCTGTTGTATATCTATAAAAGTATTTCATATTTTAATTAAAAATGAGGAGGTTCTTGCGAAACTCATGTGTAATAAAGTTGAATTGCGGGGTATATCTGGTGACCACCTGCTTTTGTACTTGCAAATATGGCTAAAATTTCTTTACAAATTACTACTGGCGTGGACGGCACGGTATTTACTGTTATATTCCTCTCTGATGAGCTAATACAGGGAAAAATTAAAAACACCAAGAAGTGCAGGTTGCTGCTATCGAAATAACTTTGGTACCAAGCATGTGCTGAGGAAGTTTTAGGAGATGACACACAGTGGCGCTGAATTATACTTATTTTCTTATTTGTGCAAATCCAATGATAATTCCCGTGCTGGCACAACACTTACAGCAGTCAGTGATGGACTCCGACAGAGTATAGTTTGCCCTTTGGAAGCCTTTTCCTTATAACATTCTGTAGTGCCACGAAATAGTACTCCAGTTCAGCGGCTAATCAGTGTTTCGCAGCTGCCAAAGCGTTCTTGTATCTTGAGAAGGTATTGAAGGGTCGGAGTCTTAAAAGCTTGGAGGCCACTTGCACTGATGTCTCTTACCACACTTTGTGGGAGATTTTTCTAGGTAATAACATCTGTGTAATGAATGTCCTGTCAGTTGAGTGTGCCTTTGTGACCCTTTAAATTTGTTCCCATCCCTATAGCGGCTTCATGACGCCTCTTAAGCTGCAAGAACTCTAAACCTTGGCAACCGCGATTCACTGATCACTCACGGATTTAGAGTAGTATATAGAGCTTTGTCTTATTGTTCACATGCAATTACACAGTATTGTGTTTAAGTTTACGGTGCTTGTTTTCTTCGATATCAACACAGAACATTGATATAGTCATCTCTCAAGGAATGAAATAGGTCATATTTATCATATGAAGATAAAGAATAATAGTGGTTGCACCTTAAGATTTCGTGCACATATATTTTACATCATACATATATATATATATATATATATATATATATATATATATATATATATATATATATATATATATATATATATGTATGTATAATGTGAAAATTGAAGAGATGAATCAAATGTCACTTGTAAGATGTTAAATGACACCTCGGTGTTGCACACTTCGGATGATTCATTAGGCTATCAAAATGAATACATGGGAATACTTAGCAAATATCACATTCATACTATGTCTACAATATGTCACAAAGGTCATCAATAAGAAATAATGGCTCAATCAATCATACATAATGACGTTAAGAGGCTTAGTGTACTTTTCTTAATATGACCTGAGGCGAAACAATTGCACATTTAAAGGCATTACATACGGTCATATTAATGAAAGAAACAAATGCTTGATATTTTACTTGGCACTGGCTAAAGAACAGAGAACATTTTGGCACTTGATATAAGGCATAGACATGTCGTATTAGCATATAAACATCCTGCGTCGGTTTATTCGCATCATCAATGAAGTAAAACAAAACGTTATATGACCCTTTAGCATACATATACACCAGATACAATGACATTCAGGAGTAATATCATCCGGAAACTACCAATATACACTCGAGATATAGATAGATGAGTACGGCGTAAGGATATCTATGATCAGCCACAGAAACATGCACAATTCATATAAGCCAGACACATGCGTTTCTTTGGAAAGTTCTACTTCACTGTACTCTCCAAGTAGAGGTTGATGTCTTTTTCTGTCAGCTAACCCAATCAGCTGACGGCATATGAGAAAAAGGACACTTCACAGAGCTTCCTTTTACAGAGCAATGTCTCAAAAGACGTTAACGCTTATCATCAGAGGCAGGTTCTGTCATTCCAGATGCAGAGAATAGATCTAAATTCTGCAACTCCTTCGGCACCTGTAAGTCTACTGTTTAGGAACAGAAAAAGCTTTCGCTCCCCTTTCTTACACTTACAGCATGTCTCCAGGGAGTTTAGTCAATTTTAGAACTACGCTTGTAAGACGCCGGTACAGGCGTGACTTGTCTGAAGTACGGCCCGACTTTGAGGCTGCTCATCGACGCTGAAGGAAACTCTAAATTCTGCCTTTCGCATTGATAGTTGCGAACTTACAAACAAGCATACAAGTTTAGGTCTGTTAACTGTTTTCGTTATTTGGTTGTCGAATTGGGGAACCTCCTTTGATAACTGGAATTATCATAGAATAGCTCTATTTGGACTCAGTTGAAGACGACTTTGAGGCTGCTCATCGATACAAGACGCTAAATCAAACCCTAAACACTGCCTTTCGTATTGATCGAACTAACAAACAAGCTTACAAATTTACGTATGTGAACTTTTTTCGTTATTTGGTTGTCGAGTTGGGAAACCTCCTTTAATCCTGTTAATAAGAAGCTTATTTAAAAGGTTATTTACATGCCCGAGGGCTAATTGCAAGTGCATGGCATAAATATAGAAGATATACAAATGACAATGAACAGTTATAAACAATATTCTACCATTTAATAACTGGAATTATCATAGAATAGCTCAATTTTGGACTCAGGTGAAGACGTATACATTGTTTAAGAGGAATTGTTTTTGGAATAGTTCATCATGCATGTAGGTTTCTTGGCCTAGTTCATTCTTGTATAGGGGTGTATTGGGAAAGTTCTTTTTCCGACTGCGATAGCTGCTATATTTCGTTTGTTACTTATTGCACAGTCCATTATTGCACGGGGAGAGAGATGGAGTGAAATATGCTGTATTTGCTCCTGTAGCCTAAATTAGGCCTTTTCAGTTCACCAAGAAAACTTTTTGTACTTCTCGTAAGAAACCACTTTCCTTTTTATTGCAGTAACAGAGCTTCTCCTATAAATACAAAGGAAGCTGGAAGTTGAGGGTGTTAGGTAATATCTACATAGATGAATAGGATATATAGGTCGCTGGAAAAATAGGTCACGTGCTGTACCTCCAGGCCGGCTACCTCTTCTGATGTCTGTCTATTTGGCCAATTTCTAGTTCTATCAAGCGACCCACATATGGCTTTTGTTAAATGTGATAACAGCTAGTCATTGGTGCCCTGTAGGTTTCCATTTGGCCAATTTCTAATTTTTTTTCAGCGACCAATGAGTTTTGTAAAGGTAATTGGTGCCCTGTGGTTTTCGATATGGCCAATGTCTATTTTTTTCAGCGACCAGTGGAGTTTGTTAACGTTAAATGTCATAGGAATTATTACGATATGAGGGACCAACAGTAAGTTAGCGCCACGTGGTTGTCTATTTGGCCGATATCTCATTTTTGTCAGCTTCCAATGGCGTTTGGTAAATGTGATAGGAGTTATTACGACATGAGGGACCAACAGTAAGTTAGCGCCACGTGGTTGTCTATTTGGCCGATATCTCATTTTTTTCAGCTTCCAATGGCGTTTGGTAAATGTCATAGGAATTATTACGATATGAGGGATCAAGAGTAAATTGGCGATGTTGTTTATTTGGCCAATTTCTCCTTTTTATTTCAGCAACCCATGGAGTTTGGTAAAGGTGATAGGAGTTATTACGATTACGAATCAACAGTAATTGGCACCCTGTGTTTGCTCCCAGGCCAATTACGCCGTCCCACAGTTCCCCCTCGGCTCGTAAATGAAGAAATGAGAAACCTGACAAATGCAGCACAGGCGTTAGGAGAAACACCAACAGTGCAGCGAGCGAACAGACTGAGTATCTCCGCCTGATTACAGTTTCCAAGAAGAAGTCTGCATGGTGTTAGACTTTAGATGGTAGTTTCCACCAACTCTTTCGTGTGTCAAACAAGATCTCACTAAAGTTGGCTGTGACTCTACCACCCAGTTTGCGCATGCCCGACTTAGACTCAGATATCGAATAACGAATATGTCAATATTCCAATCTAGATAGAATAGAAGATGAACAGTATTTTGTAGTAGAATGTAGATTGTACAACAAAGACAGAGTCAAAGTTTATAGACTAATGGAACTTAAGTTTCCCTGCTGTGACACTTTTCTTCTGATAAATGTAACAGGACATATGATGTCTAGGGCATGCACTGTGATATTTATGGAGCTAAAGAAACCGTGTACCAAGAAGGGAAATTGAAAATTCCATTTGTAAGAAATGGTTATGACACCATATACACCACGGCGGGTCATTAACCCTTAATTATACAACAAAGACAGAGCCAAACTTTATAGACTGATGGAACTTAAGTTTCCATACTGTGACCCTTTTTTCTGATAAATGTAACAGGACATATAATGTCTAGGACATGTAGTATGATATTTATGGAGCTAAGGGAACCATGTACCAAGAAGGAAATTTGAAAATGCCATGGGTAAGAAATGTGATTAACTAGTGCTAAAGCCACTAACAAATGGCACCTCATCTTGAAGGATTTGTACATTTTGATGCTCCAGTAACAGTGCAATTTATCATGTCAAAGTTACTTGTAGAGGGAGAGATTAAATCACGAAGTTAAAGTATGTGCACAATTAGATGCTTTATAATTAATGCATAAGTTCATTATGTTCAATTAACCTTATACGCGAGATAGCCGTTTCATACAAATTTAACAGAAGACGAATGTAGGAAGAAATCTATATTTCTTTGTATGGTAAAACTTGTATGAGCACCCACGGCGAAACGACCCATCACACCTCACCTTTGCTGCAAGTAGATGGCACACTGTTAATGATGTGTCCATAACATGGCCTCCTTCGGTCATCACTGACCATAGTAAAATCCTAACTGATATCAGCCCTACAGCATGTGTTCATACACTAATGTTTCATAGGCTTTCAAGACAATCCTGGGTATGATTAAGGTTTGGATTTTGTTCCTAACTTTTGAGATGAATGGCGTCTTCCACGTTGTCCGTTGGCAGAAGTCTTTGTACCTAAAGCTAAGGGCACAACCCGTCGTACGTGCAAATACGTGCTGTCTACATGCCAAAACGTGGGCAATCTTTTTGGATCCATAAGAGGTAAGTACCGCCTCCGTAGGAACTCGTAGTGAATCCGACGGATTTTGAACCACGCAGACATGCCGTAGAACTTTACGTGCAGGCAAAACTTTGTATGCCGAGCGTTGACGTACTCCATCCTTGCTCTTGCCAACCGTTCCTCACGTTTTCAGAAATACGTGGCGGATGAGGCCTCCCAAAAGACGTACGGACAAATTGCACGCACGGCGGGTTGTGCCCTAGGCTTATTAAGAACAAATTGTCACATATGCCAACATCGTGAACAGTCATTTTCCACATGGATGTTGTAAACGATTTCAGCTAAATTGTGTAAACAACGGTTTCAAAAGTCTATGGAATACGAACACTGACCTATTATTAAATTGATTGTCAGTATTGTTTTTTACACTTAATTTACGTAAGGATATTGCGATAAGCGTATCGAAGAAGACCAAAAAATATGATACACGGTGTTAAATCATCTTCCATTTATCATCCATCCAATTGAGGTCACAGCGAGACCGTCTTTTAGTGAAATGGGGCATTTGCGAATGGATAACTGTGCCAAGTAGCTTATAACACACAGAGAAAGCCATTCCATTTCTTCCCTCATTTCTTCTCATTGATTATACATTAAGCCTTGCGTAGGTAGAGATATGTAGAGCTATGACACCTTTGCAACTCCTACGGGAGACAGGATGAAAAGGAAGCTACAGGATGAAATAGAGATACTGCTAGGGGAACTACTAAAACGATGAATAAAGTAAAAGTAAAGTAGACGTATATATGGCATGAGCTGTATAAATTGGCATGGTGAGGGGTTATGCATTAATGAATTCGAAGAGTTACAATAAGCTGTGAGTCAAGTCGTGTTTCCATATCATTTTCTACACGTCAACAGTATGTCGTCAGCAACGGTTGAGACTGTCCCACTTACACTCTTCTACTGCAGGTAATTACATGTATGTAAGACGTTCTCAGAACACCTTTTCCATGTCCCAAATGTGCAAAGGCCCGCTGATCCTTGTCAGTGGATCAGATAAGCTTTAAAGAAGCTGACACAAATGCGCGGTCTATTAACCATTTCATCAACGACGACATTAGGCAAAAGGGTTGTTGTTTTAAGAGATCGTAAGGTATTCGTCTACGATGTGTTCTTCTTGACTACTAGTATTATCTTGGTGATCTACCGAATCTCTGAAAAAGACACAATAAGATTTCACTCAACTTTTGGGATCTTGAATAAGCATCGCAGTGATTTATTAGGCGATACCTACTCGAGTTTTGGGCCCTACTGCTACGACATGAAGTGATATATGAAACTGCGTTTGTTGTGGATACAAATGATGCACTTACAGATAAGTGCACATAGCGGCCTTCGAAGTTTCACGAGTGTGACATAAAAACTATTACTTGCTGACAGCAGAGGAACAATTTGAAACAGGTGTTTATCACCACGTAAATCGTGCTGAAAGGTATGAACTACATCTACTCGGTTTGGCATAGAGCGGCCACAATCAATTAAGAGCGCAAAGGATGTTCCAGATGCATAATCTTTCACTATTTATCTGGATGAAATGCCCGATGGTGGAAATCGTTCAAAGGTCCTGGTTTCTGCCACTATATATTCACTTAACGATTGGGATTGATGACATGGGGTTCTGTGTGGCCGCTATGACTCAGCTTAAGGGCCTTTTCTCAAGTCTTATTTCCATATCCATATCTACAGGTCACCTTCAAGTAACGAGCTCAGTCTTCTCTAATGCCTTTGTGAAAGGAGTCCCAAATGGTTTGCCTAACAGCGAATGGTGGAATGCTTTTAAAAGTTTGGTACTTTTGGAGTAATGTTAGAAGTTGAAGCATAGAAAACGAGTTGAAAAAACACAAACTGGAAAAGGCAAATACTCGTACATGCAGGTAGTGTTTACCTTCACATGCTCTCTGGTCAAATTACTAGTAATGCTCTGCTTAATCCTAGTCAAACCCATTTATATATACATGGTGACCAGCCTCTCTGGCTCTGTCCTGGCACTTGCTACACAATGTAATCAAGCAGTACTACTTCAGCAGTAATCACTGTCGTCTGATCCAAGTCATTAGATATTTTCATTTCTTTTGAACGGTTGACGGAGATAAAAAGAAATAGAAAAAGAAACAATATTTTTCTTTTCCGTGAAGGTAACTGTAATAACGCACTGTTCAAGAGGGAGTACAATTGCCACGCATTTTCCCATAGTCATTCATTATGACCAAGGGCTTGTCCTTGGCTTTGCTGTTGCAAATTAAAACATTGATCATTGCCAAGGACAAGCTGCAACAAATGTAGAACCAGTTGTTGCCATTCTAGCCTCAAGCTACGCGAAAGTAAGTACCACCGAATTGCAAAAGACACATGGGACGATTTAGATGCGAATAAAGGTGAAGAAGTTCTAATATGAAGGATGTGATAGACTTGGTTATTTTCGTCGCCAGAGTTGATGGTAACTGATAGCGCCTTAAGGTTTAATAGGGCTTTTGTCTCCTGGGGTGCGCAGCCTCTTAAGAGCTTTTACTGAATATGACTGGTGTGTCTCCATGGGAACAAAGGCGTTACAGCAAAACAAGAGAGACCTTTAAAAGCTTTTGACGGTCCAAATGAGATACGATGTGATAAGCCCGGTGAGAGAGATCAAGACAAATAGACTACTTTATATTCATCTGTGTGCATATATGATTCACAACGGTTTGCAAGATATGTTGAGAAGTTCAAGGCTGCAAGTTTGGCATTGATCCAAGATATGCCATTTTACGTGACTAGCCGCCATTCTAGCCCCAAGCTACATCAAAGAATGTACCACTTAATTGCAAAGGACACATGGGACGATTTAGATGTGCAGAAATGTGCGCTACTCTGAAGGATGTGGTTTCGTCGGAAATGGTAACCGGTGGAGCCTTAAGGTTTAATGACGCCTTTGTCTCCTGAGGTACGCAGCCTCTTAAGAGCTTCATCGGATGATGACTGGTGTGTAGCCATGCGAAGCGGACGTTACAGCAGACACGTGAGGCTTTTAAAAGCTTTTAATAGTGGGAAAAGTGTGAGGGTCCCAAAGAGACACGATGTGTTATGGCTGATGAAAAGATCGAGACAAATATACTATTATTTATTCACCTGTGTGTATATATGATTTATTAGTAAGGTATGTTGGAAAGTTCAAGGCTGTGGGTTTGTCATTGATCCAAGATATGCCATTTTACGTGAAATCGTCGTTGACATTGGGGTTTGGTTGAAGGTATTCCATAAGACATTAATTGTCCCGGTTTGCAATCAACAGAACATATTAGGTAACGCCTGCTGTGTTTGCATAGGTGTTCAGGTAATGATGAGTAATGCTGTGTTGAAGGTACCTCAGAGAGTAAATCATATCTCCGCTTGCTCTATCTTGCAAGGAGGTTCTAGCTGAATGATCTTGTGTTGATTTTTGTCAATAATCCTAAGGACAAGTTAACGTTGCAACAAGTATAGAACCAATTGGCGCCATTCTAGCCTCAAGCTACGTCAAAGCATGCTGATTGCAAAGGACACATGGGACGGTTTAGATGCGAATAAAGGTGAAGAAGTTCTACTCTGAAGGATGTGGTTTCGTCGCCAGAGTTGATGGTAACCGGTGGAGCCTTAAGGTTTAATAAAACTTGTGTCTCCTGAGGTACGCAGCCTCTTAAGATCAACTTCTTCTGATGATCCCTGGTCTGTGGCCATGGTACGAAGACATTATAACAAACACGAGAGGCAAGGTCTGTTCTTAGCATTAAGGTCCACTGTGCTGAATAAAGCCTCATCGTATCTTTTGGAGTTTGTCGGAAACGTAAGGTGATTTGAACATCCAGTTGGTCGTCATTTAGCCTTAGTTTAAGCTACTTCCCAAACGTGAGGTAAACTTGTGGGCCAAAATGGATTCTTCTTAAACTTGTTTGCATACATGTTACGCCCCGCCATGACCGCATGATTTATTCGTTCTTTTTTATCTGAAGCTTCAACCTGAGGAATCAGGAATATTTGAAGAGGTATCAAAATGGGGTATCACCTGTTGTGTCTGCGTAGGTGTTCAGGTAATGATGAGTAATGTTCTGTTGAAGGTTCCTCAGAGAGTGAATCGTATCTTCGCCTGCGCTTCCAATGCAAGGAGGTTCTAACGTATAACCGAATGGTCTTGTGTTGATTTTTGTGACTAATCCTAAGGACGAGTGGCAACAGATAAAGAACCAGACGTCGCCATCCTAGCCTCAAGCTACATCAAAGAATGTACCACTTAATTGCAAAGGACACATGGGATGATTTAGATGCACAGAAAGGTGCTCTACTCTGAAGGATGCGATTTCGTCGGAAATGGTAACCGGTGGAGCCTTAAGGTTTAATGACGCCTTTGTCTCCTGAGGTACGCAGCCTCTTAAGAGCTTCTTCTGATGATGACTGGTGTGTAGCCATGCGAATTTTTTCGAAGCAAACGTTACAGCAGATACGAGAGGCTTTTAAAAGCTTTTAATAGTGGGAAAAGTGTGAGGGTCCCAAAAAGACACAATGTGTTAAGGCTGTGTGTATATATGATTTATTAGTAAGGTATGTTGGAAAGTTCAAGGCTGCAATTTTGGTATTGATCAAAGATAGGCCATTTTACGTGAAATCGTCGTTGACACTGGGGCTTAGTTGAAGGTACTTCACAAAACATTAATTGTCCCAGTTCGCCATCAATATAAAATATAACAAGGTATGTCATTAGCCCTAAGGTCCACTGTGCTGAATAAAGCCTCATCGTATATTTTGTAGTTTACCGGAAACGTGAGGGGATTTGAACATCCAGTTGGTCGCCATTTAGCCTTAGTTTAAGCTACTTCCCAAACGAGAGGTAAACTTGTGGACCAAAATTGATTCTTCTCAAACTTGTTCGCATACATGTTACAACCCACCATGACCACATGATTTATTCGTTCCTTTTTAATCTTAAGCTTCAACCTGAGGAATTGTAAATGTCGATTCTGAAGAAGTATCAAAATGGGGTATCACCTCTTGTGTTTGCGTAGGAGACGTGAGTTTCCGAATCCCGTCCACCGTTGTGACATGGCAAGTCAGATTTTACTGAACTCCAGTTATGATATAAATTTAGTATCCGAAACTGTGAATGTTCGGTTTCTTAATGGAAATTGACGTCATTAAGCACGTTGATGCTTGTGTTTATTGGATTACTCGCCCACTCTGTTTTAAGCTTCATATGTCGAGCCTTATCCTTTACAGACATGGGATCAAGGAAACTAGGGCATGCACCTGATACCTCTAAAAGCTATCAAGCCTTCAAAGGATGTGTGACAGTTTCATGAAAATGCGTCTTCTAAGATCTGTTGAAACGGACTCAGTTGTTTGATGTTGTAGGGCTCATTTTCTTAGATGTAACCTTTAGGTGTAACCCATAATACGTCCATGGTGAATCAAGTAGGATTCTTAACATGTGATAACATGATCGGCTGGATAGATAAAAGTTCTAAATTGGAACGATGCGGCTCCAGATGTCTTACTTAGGGACGAATGCGGGGGGATAAATGAGGAATAAGGCCACCATATAACGTGAAAACGTGATCGTTTGAAATGAATATATACCTGTAAAATCAAGAGAAGCTTCAGTTTACACCAAAATGGCGCATAGCAATGATTTCCCCGGACAATTGAAAAGCTGATACAATTCTGAACCCTGAAATTGAACGATGCTTGAAATGGTGCATTTTTTCACGTTTCTAGTGTTATGCTTCTTTGTATCTTCTTAGTGCCGGTTTCAATTTCCTTTTCATTCTACTGATATGGTTCACTCCCCATGGTGTTGATTGAATCAGCGATATATGGCGCGTTTTACTGAACACAACGTTATCTGTCACAAGCTATTAATAGATGTGAATAAAACGTGAAGTGGTGACCGTTACAGCATCGTTCTTCAGCTAACCCGGCGTATCCGCGATGGACATTCTGTTGCAGCCTCCTGAACAAATCAAGAATTTAGCTCGGCCGAATTGTCAGCGAGCTCCAAATGGGCATTTTCGGCGGAGTATGACAGGCGTTTTGGCGATTACGCGGGCTTCGGACGATTTTAGTAGCTCGGTCGTCGTTCGCAGGGCACTTCCAGCTGCGCTTAGATTCAGCGAGGCCTCGATTTTGGAACTTTTTATGAGATTTTGGATTGGTCTATCGCAAAATGTTTTAAGGGTGCCAGTCCATCCCACTCATGCCCTCCATGTTTCCCAAAACTCAGAAGTTTAAGTTGATCAAAATATTAGAGTCGATTCTTACTTCCTCCATGTCCAAGAGATGCTACCATCCCTTGGGGATATATAACCACTAATGTTGGATAGACGTCGCCCGAGCTCCGTCGAATTTGCAAAAGGAGCATATTTTCAGCCGATGCTCGAGCGATGTTGAAATTCGACAAGCTCTGACCAATCTACAAATTCGGCCGGCGTTCGCATGAATTGTAAAGCCGGCTTGAACAGCCATTGCAGGACGCCTGTCTCCGCACTCTACGGTCGCTTTTGTACGAGGACCCCCCATTGTGATTCACATGATTACTGTACAGTTGTGCAGTTGTCGTTTCCGTCCCATATCCCTATGATGCCAGTTTGAGCACTCTGAGCCACTCTCGTATATACCTTAAGCTCGGTCCTCTCTCCAAGATGGAAGCTTTTAAGTCGTGATATTTTTGAAAGGCAGCCAATAAGTCCACATAGATCTTGGCATCATCCGTAACGCTCGGTATAGTAGCTGTCACAGATACAAGGTTTTGCACAGTACAAAGATAAAAGAACGACCGATCTTGTTCTTTTATTCTTTGAAGAGTCAACTGCGTTAGATACATATCACACAGACTGTGAATGCATGAGCGACCAAGAAGCTTTTCAAAAGCTCCTTGGAGCGACTAAAACTCTAGAGCTTCGAAAACGTTGCTTCTTGTGAAATATAGCCTCGCTTCATCATCATCATCATCGTCGCGGGCTACTTGCCTGGACCAGGTCCACTCTCTCCTTCCAAACGTCTCTGTCCCCCATAGCGTTCTCTAAGTCCTCAACCCGCAACCCTACATCACGAGCAAGCTGGTCTATGTATGTTAGTCGAGGTCGCCCAGCATGTGCATACCCGTGTGTTGGCTTTCACAGAATGAGTTCACTAGCAAGCTCAGCTTTGTTCCTAAAACAATGACCGGCAAATCTGGTCCTACGCTCCCTGATGATGGTTGATATGGCGGGAATATTGCCATACAACTGTTCTTTGGTAGGATGTTGTTTCCATGACTTATTAAGCACGGCCCTCAGCATACGCGTGTAAGTACCATCAAGCTTGTTTTCTAGCTTCCTAGTTAATGTCCTCGCTTACATGACAAATACATACCGCCTGACGCCTAGTAGTGAAAGGTTGAACAGAATATATCGCTGATTGGGGCAAATTGCAGAAAGGTCTTGACTCTGTATTTTTACAAATTGCAGTAATGCATGAAGGGCAGCAGTGGAGCAGGGAAGGTCAGGCTTCATTTGATTCGTCGTCTCCGTTTCCAACGTTACGCGCACATTACGTCATGTTTCAAACATGAGTTCTCTTCTGATGGCACGAAAAATGCCATGGCTAACTCGCTTTTTTCAAAACGAATGAATTTACGACAGAATGTTGGATAGTGAGGTTCCAGAAGTAACCACTCTTGTACCTCTATGGAATAACATTTTGGCAATGATTTACCGACCGACAAAAATCGCTTCTGCAGCGAAAATCCGAATCGACCCGCATGTAAGTCATGGGCTTGTGACTTTAATACTCTCACAAAGCCATGGTCATTCGTCTACCAGGAATAGAAACGATATTTCAAGGCGCCAACATTTTCAATGATTAAACCCATATTTCCCACCACATTGTCGAGTAGGCGTATGGTATCTAGTCATTCCTAGATGGATTAAGGATTAGTTTGTGCTTCTAGACTGTGTTTTGGTTATGGCCACTTTGGTGCGTCTAACTATGTATGCCTTTGCCACAAGCGGAAGAGAAGGCTTAAAGGCTATGTTACCCCTTTTACCAACAAGCGTATCTAAATCTCCTCGGAATAAACGAGCTTTACGTGTGGTTTGATAACGATAGCCTGCATGAATTTTCCTTTCACTGTCAAGTCCAAACTATATCTTCAACAAGACCAGGATTGTGCTCCTATTTCGGTAACTTCACTAACGTTATATAACAGTACACGTGCGTTTATATATAATGGTTCGGCGAGAAACTACAATTGGACGTAAAAGACTTGCTGAAAGAAGATTATCATGGCAGTATGTCAAAACTATCACACAAACCCATGGGATGCTAAAGAACTATTGGAGACACAGCAATTGACTATGATAAGCTACCTGGAATTCATCATGTTATGTGAATGGGGAGGGAAATAATATGGATGTATGCCAAGTTTAATGTCAGCAGATGTAAGACAAAACACTGCAGGGTGTCAAAATTCGGAATTGCCTGCATGTCAAAAGAAATGGAATGGGATGTGTGACCTTTTGGAATCAGGCTTATAAACGAATATGTTCATGGACAATCGAAAGCATTTCGAAATCTCACATATAGATTCCCCGTGACCAGAGGTTTTGTCCATTCTGCCCAATTAAGATCGAAGTCGAACGTCTCTTTGTTATGGATTGTTCACGATATAATTATAAACGCACAAAGCTGTTCACATTACTTTCCGCGTGCTGTAAAGAATTTGCTACTCTCTGTTCGATAGATAAACTAACTCAACTACATTCTGAGAGGCGATAGTCCTCACTGTGTACAAGTAGGCAAATATATCCACGAATACTTATATCGTAGAACCAATAGTGTAAATGACATGCTAGACCCTATATGTTGATTTATTCATACCCATAGATATCCATATATGTGTGTTTAGTTGTACTGTAAGTAGTTGTTATAAATGTAGACCTTACGAAAGTCGCTGTACTTTTGTCGTGTCAATAAAGATTATTATAAACTCAAACTTAACTGACTGCACGACATTATCATATCACACCTCCAGACAATGGAATGAGTCGTGTAGCCTTTTGGAATCAAGCTTATATACGAGTCTGTCCATTGACAATCATGGCGGTTTAAAGCCTTTTAAAGTCTCCCATATAACTTCAAACCAACGTGACTGCGCTACATTGTCGAGTCACGCCGCCAGTCGTATATCTATCATTGCTATTTCTTTGACGATCCTTTTCTCTACATAACCCGGACCCCATTACTACAAAATCAATACAATAACTTGGGGAATTCTTTTAAGTCTTTAGGTGCAGATGGTTGAGCTGATATCTTTTTATTTTGAATGAATAATTTTGCTTGATGACGCCCTGTTCCATACATCGGTATCCGATGCCTGAGAGAAAGAATAAATCGTTGCAAACAGGGCAGCAGAGATTGAAAGATTCCGATTGTCTTACAACTCAGCATTGTAATTTCTTCTCTAACATGCTGAGGTGAACAATACCGCTAACCACATGTACAGATCTAAAAACGATTACAGAAATAGGACATAGAGTTCTGCTGAGTACTCCAGTTCTGTGGCTTATCAATGGTCCACAGCTGCCAAGAGTGCTTCCTTCTGAAGAAGGGAGTGATGGGCACAAGTTTTAAAATGCCATTTTCACAGATGATACATTGGTCGGGAGTCTGTATCAGGAGCTGACTGCTGCTGCATGTTTGAAATAGCTTCCAGACGTCATGGAGTGGTACGATATTGTAGCTCTGACGATGGCTTTCAATTATTCCATACGGTAGGGACTCCTTAAACTTCTGTCAACTAAACCCTACTTTTTAAATCCATCAATTCAAAATTGTCATTCGTTTGTTCTTTCGCGTAGGACAGCAACCTCCCTTGCTACTTCTGTACGAGTTTCACCGTGGGGTGGGTGCTAAAACCGTGGTCTCCCAGCTGTCAACTAATTGGAGCCGGGAGATTCATTATTTCGCTGTTCAACAACAGGTGTCTTAATCTTTTTATCGTGCTGAAAATGTTAACAATGCAATACAAATGGTAACAGCAGTTGGGCGATTTCATATCCCCATGAAATATGCTGATTATGCAAATGAACATCCCTGCCAAAGACACTGGCACACTACCATGGAAATCCGTCGTTCCCATGTTCCGTTATGCTCCAAATGTTTGTTTTGACACAAACGCACGCACACACACACACACACACACACACACACACACACACACACACACACACACACACAAACATGCACACACACACACACACACAAACAAACACACAAACACGCACATACTCGCGCGCACACACACACATACACAGAGACACACAGACACACACAAACACACACACACACACACACACACACACACAAACAAACAAAACAATATCTCCATTTTCATGGAGATAATTACAAAGTCCGCCGTGTTATGAGTTTTGCTGCACACGTGCGCACGTAACTCATAATTCTAAGGGCTGGACGTGAGTGCACAAATTGAAAGAGAAAGCTATCCCATCATTAAATGATCTTTAAAGTGTGCAATCAAGTGAAACATTTTGTGGAATGTAAGAATCTTCCGCTCGAAGCGTAAGGAATCAATTCCTAAAGGTATTTCGTACCGAAGGGATCGTCACTGATCCAGACCTAAATGTGATATCTTAAGCCCTAATTACAAGAGACGGCCAAAATCGAATGATGGTAATTAAGTACAAAGAGTGCGTCAGATTAACTGTACTCCCCATGCGCACCCATCCACGCGACTCGAGGCACTCACGATTCAAACTGACCAAGTTAACAGTACATCACCAAGCACAATGTATTCCAGATGTCACGAACGAGAAGTTTCCTGTCTCTTGGGAACAGTTCCACAGAAAGTGTGGCACTAATCTGTTATTGCAATTAAGTAAAGCAAATCATATAGCGTGCATTACATATCGTAAAAGAAATTGGTGGATTTATTAAGCATCAAACCATGATTTTTTTAACCAAGCATTGCATGTGACAAAGATCTAAATTCAGATCAAGTTCTATATTGTCTGTTGCTCACAGTTGACAACCCGCAAGACAAAAATATACAAGTCTTCTGTCGTCTCCAACGTCTCTGGCAAGCATAGATACAAAATGGAGAAAGTTAAATATGAGTGTATTTATGTTTAATTTGCACCTCATGTTTTCAATTATCTATATATTGTGTGTTCATGAGCTCATTGGATGTTGGCCAATCTGGTCCAGTGTGTCACCGTTCTACTTTCAGCGTTGTGAAAGTTTTTTTTGTTGATATAAAATAGAATCTGTTGGAATATCACTTGATAGGGAAACATTTCCGTATAGATATGTTACTTAGTAAACGTTCATACCGACCCAACATACACAGTTCTTGTTTATCGCAAGCTCATGGATAATGTTTTATAGGAATAACAGTAATCTTTAGAATGATATTTTATCCACATGATCACATTATAGAACTATCGTGACGTACGTATTCAATACAGATCACAACTGTTTAAATCGTGGTATTTCAACATTGAACCAGTACAATTGCTATGTGCACATTTCAAACCCCAACTAGTGCAATGACCTAGTACATTTCAACATTCAACTAGTACTAATAGCCTGCTTCACTTCAACATTCAACTAGTATAACCTAGTACATTTCAACACTCAACTAGTACAATAACCTTGTACATTTCAACTGATACAATTACCCAGTACTTTTCGTCACTGAACTGGTACCTTTATATTTAGATAGGTCTGTATATATATATATATGGACTCAACAAGCTTTCCACGTTTCCACGTTGACAAAGTATCACCAATCTTCGCAAAAATAGTCAACATATGATATACACATAGCAATATATATTTAGATACAGATATATACAAGATAACTACTCCACCCTCATCAGTCAAGATCCGGGCGCTCCACTGTTGATTTCAGTATATTTTGGTCCCTTCTGTGGTTATGCTTTGGTCATAACGTTACGGAAAACCAGTCAACTCATCTTCGATTGCAAGGTTCGCAAATTTGTTCAAGCTCATCCAAAATTATCTGGTGTTCTCATTTACCAATGCAAAAAGACTTGACATTTTATGGTTGCTTCAAAGATGGCGGCTCTTACGTAGTGGTCAAAATGCACGTCCGTTTGCAGACGGAAAGAATCGTGTTACATGACTATGACGTCATGTCATCGGAGTCAGGTATCTACAGCTGGAAGGTTCAAATGTGTCGGCTGCAGTAAAAGTTTGTGCCGGCGATTTGACTCGTTACCGTTGGCAGGTAGGCTGGCCCCGGCCTGTTCCCCTAGCTGCTGTTCGATCGTTGCCAACTGAGCGACATTTGGAGCCACTGCGCCCACTCGGTTCAACGTGAAGCATCTCGGGAAGGCCTTTTTGAAGTTCTGCCGAAAGTGCTCGCCCATGAAGCCGTAGACGAAGGGGTTTGCCGCAGAGTTGGCGTAGCTGAGGCAGTGAGCGAACATTTTGATGCACAACGTTGCGTAGGAGAGGGGAAAGTTCTTGTCAAACACAGCTAACATGTTCAGGACGTGGTTAGGTAACCAGCAGAGGGCGAAGAGCAGGACGACCACAGCTACCATCCGGGTGACTCTCTTCTGCCTCCGCAGGGCGTGCTGCTCCCCCTCGTTGTTCTGCCCGTCGTAGTCTATGACCCGGGCCCGCAGGCTCCGCACGATCAGGCCGTAGAAAGTAGCGCTGACCAGCAGAGGGATGACGTAACCTGTTTCATTAAACACAATAAGCTGCGTGAATTCAATTTCAAACTGTTGCATAAGATATTACCTTATATAGATACTTGCTTAGCAAATGGAATATAAAAGAAGTGCCTGCTTGTGAGTAAGTGTTTATAGTCATGTTTGTGAAATCTGCAATCAGATTGAAAACTGTGAGCACATGTCAATTGATTGTATTAGACTAAGAAACTGCTGGGATAGAATAAATATTATTGAGAACAATGTTTTGTTGGGATGTAAAAAAGACTGTATCGCTTTGCTGACAATTGCCAAATATTCTATATATGTGTCGTGGTTAAAATGGTAACATGATGCTATAAAACTATTAAAAGATGGCGTCTATGATAGATTTTTGTTCTTTTGCTCCATGTACAGAGTCTGCTTAAAAGAAAGTGCCGTGGTGGACACGAAAAATTTAACAAAAAGGAATGACGCAACTGTTGATGACGATGTAGATGTTGTAGACCTTCTGTTCGTGGGGGGTCCAGTCCTCGCGACAGAGGATCTGCGGACCTTTCCACTCCAGCGACTCAAGCTGGGCGGAGATGGCGACCGGCAAAGACAGAAGGAACGAGCCTACGAGAAAGAAAAATACCACATGAAGCTATGGATCAATGACAACCGGAGAATTCAACTAGGAAGTATAATTAAACATTTAATCATTTGTCAGATATATTCCACTTGGATGGCAATTTTGGATTTATCATTATTTTTTTTATTTTGTTTAATTTATTTTAACTATTCGGAAAATGATAAAATCAGTATCAAGGAAATATGATTGTTAAAAATATAGGAAATCTGAAGGAATAAAAACGGCTTCTTCTGACACAAAGCGTTATCAAGGACTTTAATACCATAAGCCAAACTGTCATAATATGGCTGCCCTTCGGCCGATCAACGATAAGTTTAATGCTTTTTTTACACCCACGCCAAACTATCAGATCATTGGTGCTTATCGTTACTGTTACGCTCTACAGAATGTAATAACCTGTAGGTATGACAAATAGCCAGAGGAGATCACTGTATAAAGTTATTTCTCTATTATACAGGGGATAGGAGTTATGGTACTCACTGATCCAGATGCACCCGCTGATGGTCATGGCAACGGCAGGGCTGCGGTAGGGTATGGAGGAGATGGGGTGCACGATAGCACAGTACCGGTCCACACTGATGGCTGCTAGCGTCAAACACGTGGCCTGCACCGTAACCTAATGAACAGATAACATAGATACGTGTATGTTTAGTTTCAGCTTTAACTATCTAGAAGCTGAATCTATATTTCATTTCTACAAGCTTATGACGGAAATTAAAACTACTAATCATGGCGTCCATTTTAACCACAGTGTGTTTCACTTCAAAACCTACTATAAGTATTCTTTGAGCCAACTAAGGCCTTCTTTTCATTCATTAATTTCGTAATCAACCAGCAATGCCTATATTAGCTATTGATCGACATCCGCACATAATCGTAGGACATGCATGCTTGGATGAAGATTCCAGTACATCCATGATATATATTGATTATCGATCTGTTCATACGTTTAGTGCCCTTTCAAACAAACACCAAACTAACATAGAGAACGCCTCGAATACTTTATGATATTTGATATGCAGGAAGGTCTTATATAAGACGTTGTAATTCTTGTTTTGATTGTTTCCAATTTCTGTGCCGTCAGAACGTATATCTTCTAATTATTTTACCAACTGTGTTTTTCGTTCGCGAGACTTCTGCAACAATCAGGCGTGGCGTGCTTCATTACTTGAGATTATGTTTAATGGACGAATGTGCTGGAGAGGTATTAGCTGTGTCAATCTGCTGCCAATAAAGACGGCGTCCTTCGGATTAATGACGGTAGAAAACTGATTAATGAGTACGGAGTAGATTCAGTCGATGTCTGGTTCAGATGAGGACATGGTGTACGTATGGGGACTTTGTTATAGTTTATGAGTCTTATTGCACTGTTTGTATCGATCTTGGACAATATAGGACAATGATTGTGACGTAAGAAAATTGGTCATTAGAGGTATTTTCAAGTCGTTTTTGCTTTCATGGTTTAAAATCCGACATAACGTTTTGTGTCAATCTGCGACTGCCGTCCCTTAGATGAATGAATGTAGAAAACTGATTAATGAGTACAGAGTAGATTCAGTCGATGTCTGGTTCAGAGGAGAACATGGCGAACCTATGGGGGCTTTGTTCTAGTTTATGAATCTTCACGGATTGCTGTTCATAATCCCTCACTCTGTCATGTTATTGGACTGTTTGCATAGATCTTAGACAATTGTGATATAGGACAATGATTTTGACGTAAGAAAATAGGTCATTAGAGGTATTTTCAACTTGTTTTTGCTTTCATGGTATAATAAAATCCGACATAACGTTTTGTGTCAATCTGCCGACTGTAAAAACATTCCTTAATTAGATGAATGAAGGTACAAAACTGATTGATGAGCACAGAATAGATTCAGTCGATGTCTGGTTCAAATGAGGACATGGTGTACCTATGGGGGCTTTGTTCTAGTTTATGAATCTTCACGGATTGCTGTTCATAATCCCGCACTTTGTCAAGTTATTGAACTATTAGTATAGATCTTAGACAATATAGGACAATGATTGTGACGTAAATAATGGGTCATCAAAGGTATTTTAAAGTTCTTCGCTTTGAGAAACCATGAAATGGTAGGAGGCCCACAGAGTTACAGCTATCTGATCCGTAGAAACTACATTGTCCTGAACAGATGACATTTTCAAGGTTGACTGAAATATAAGAGCATTGCTCCGTCCTTGGATTGGATGAAAAAACTTTGTTACCATCTAATAGTATATAATAGTGTCTGTACATCACCGTTAGGCAATATACAGCCGACAGGATTTTCTATGATGTCATAAACAAGCGCCGTTCAACTGCAAACATTTCCTTATATGGATGAAAACGTTCATAAGCACCTACAAGTCAGCATGTGTTTATGATTAATAGCGGAAGTCAGGCAGATGTAACGGTTGTTAGATCGTCTTGATCATCAACCCAGTCTTCACCGCACTGGGACCTATCAGAGTTCTCTAACGATGTGTTGCTTGGTGAATAGAATCCGGTGCATCAGATCTTCAAAGTGCTGTATTCCAATGGTGTTATCTTCTCTGGGCCCAAGGCCAACTTTAATTAGGTAAAATGGTGTTGCTACCGACTGATTCCATGTTTCTCTGATCCTATTGCCCAATAGACATCTCAGAATGTCTCTCATTACAGCCTCGCCGATCTGTTTTCCCTTTCGACTGCCTTTAAGGAATTAGACTTGATCTTCTTCAGTCAATTTGCACAGATTACAGTCCTAACGCCGTGATTCCCATCAATAATGTATCTCTATGTAAAGTCGATGAAGATTAGACATCCAATAAGATATGCCAAATAGCAATTACTCAAGCAACTGTTTCCCGGAAAATTATATCAAGTTGCTTGAGTAATTGCTATTTGGCGTATCTGTACATGTACAGTAACTTATCTGTTCATAAGATTAACCCTCAAGCACCCGACCTTTTTTTGCGACTAAAATGACCGAGTGGGGTCCAAACGGACCCCAAAATGTTTTGTTCATAAAATCTCAGTACCATTCTTATCGGCGATCATTGTATATACATTGCTTCGTCAATGTAAGAGGAAGATTTTGAGATGTTAAGGAGTTGCTAATTCCAACTCATTATCATAATTTATGCAAAAATTCAGAAGGACCACGTTTTGCACTAAACCTATTCTGACCAGATAGGGGAATTTTGAGGCCCTCAGCAACATTTATGTCGCATAACTCATGAACGGCTAGAGCTAAAGCTACGAAACTTAGTAATTTATCACAAAATATTGTTTGCAAAAGTTTTTTGTCAATAAAGTAAGTTTATCATTTTTGGGCGTTGCCATGGCAACCATATTCTAACAGGCATATTTTTGCCAAAATTTGACAATTTCAATATAAACAAGGTTTTCTTGGTAAACTACACCTGTTTTCTGACAACAATTAAATTCTATGAAATTCAATGTAATTTTCATGACTTAAAATCTATAATTTATGCTAATTTCATGACGTCATTGGTCAAAATCCAAGATGGTCGCCCTGATTAGGCAAATGACGTCATAATGTCGTCAACATTACATGTTTATGACACAGAAATTTTTGTGATGATTTAGGTTTACATTCTCATTATTGTCTGAAAGTTTGGTAGTCATACTGTAAGTGGTTAAGGAGTTAGCCTCCAAAGTTTGTTTTAAAAACTGCACATTTTTGCTGGGGTCCGTTTGGACCCCAGGAGGGACTGTACCCGTAAATGGCACTTCAAAATGTACCCCTGGGGGACCAATCTTTGCGAAAACTTA